>NC_081411.1:347522959-347829709 GCF_030272615.1 Cryptomeria japonica | reverse complement strand
AAAGTAAACACATAAGCACTGGTGGATCTTCTGCTATCAATATCACCTGCCCAATCTGAATCCACATAACCATGGATATCAAGGGAAGTCATGTCTCCAACTGAATTACCATGATAACACAAGAATACTCTGAAGTACCCTTCAAATATCTGAAGACTCTTTTGACTACATCCCAATGAACTCTACCAGGATTAGACATATATCTAGAAAGTACTCCCACTGCTTGGGCAATGTCTGGTCTAGTACAGACCATAGCATACATCAAGCTTCCAACCACACTTTGGTAAGGCACTCTGCTCATGTCTTCCATCTCCAATGGGGATGTAGGACAATCTGAAATAGATAGTTTCATTCCAACTGTAAAAGGAACACTCAATGGTCTACAATTCTGCATGTTGAACCTCTGTAACACTGAATTCACATACTTACTCTGGCCTAGCCATAGCTTTCTGTTCACCCTATCTCTTCTAATTTCCATCCCAAGGATGTGCTTTGCTGCACCAAGATCTTTCATTTCAAATTTAGCAGCGAGCTGAGACTTCAGTTCTGAAATCATACCTTTCCCTTTACCAATGAATAACATATCATCAACATACAATGCAATGAATAAGAAATGATCACCATAAGATTTATAATAAACACAGTGATCTGATTTAGAACGTTCAAATCCCAAACTCAACACATATGTATCAAATTTCTGGTACCACATCCTAGGACTTTGTTTGAGGCCATACAAAGATTTCTTCAATTTACAGACCAAATTTCTTTTGCCTTTCACCACATAGTGCTCTGGCTGTGTCATATAAATATCTTCCTCCAAATCACCATGAAGGAAAATAGTTTTCACATCCATTTGCTCAACCTCTAAATCATAAGCAGTAGCAATAGAAAGCAAAAATCTAATAGACGTCATTTTTGCAACAGGAGAAAATATCTCACCGTAATCAACACCCTCAACCTGAGAGTAGCCTTTTGCAACTAACCTTGCTTTATATGTCTCAATGCTTCCATCTGAACCAATCTTTTTCTTGAACACCCATTTACAACCAATAAGTTTTCGTCCTTCAGGCAATGGTACAAGATCCCATGTATCATTCTTTTTCAAAGCTGCCATTTCTTCCTCCATAGCAATCTTCCAGGATTCTGCATCATTCATACCTAATGCCTCTTCTACAGATTTTGGTTCATCCACACTAGTATTCAGAGAAAAAATACATCTCCAATCATCAGGTGAATACCTTTCAGGTGGTTGTCTATGTCTTGTAGACCTTCGAACAAGCTGAGTTGGAGGTTCTTCCTCCTCTTCTGAAGATTCAGAGCTAGACGAGCTCTCCTCAAATTCTTGCCTGTCTAGAGGTCTTGATTCAACTCTTTCAGGTGTAGAAGGAAGTTGAATCACATCTTCTTTTTTAGTCTGTTCTGGCTGCAATGTAATAGAAGGAGACTTAATTTCTCTAAAAATAACACTTCTACTATGAATTACCTTTTGTGCAACAGGGTCCCAAAGCTTGTATCCTTTCACACCATAACTATACCCGATGAAGATACATTTCACAGCCTTGTTCTCCAACTTTGTTCGCTTCTCCTTTGGCACATGTGCATATGCCTCGCAACCAAAAACTCTAAGATGTCTCAATGAAGGCTTGTGACCTGACCATTCTTCCATAGGCATTTTATCAACAAGAGCTGATGTAGGAGACCTATTAATCAGGTAGCAAGCAGTGGCAACAGTTTCAGCCCAAAACTTTTGTTCGAGACCAGCACCACTCAACATACTCCTAGCCTTCTCCATCAGTGTCCTGTTCATTCTTTCTGCAACTCCATTCTGCTGTGGAGAATACGAAGTTGTCTTCTGCCTGTTAATTCCACAGTCTTTACAGAATCTATCAAAATCATTAGAGCAAAACTCACCGCCATTATCAGTTCTCAAACATTTTATTTTCTTTCTAGTCTGCAACTCAACCATTGCTTTAAATTCTTTAAAACGACTAAAAACTTCAGATTTACTCTTTAGAAAATATACCCATGTCCTTCTACTAAAATCATCAATAAATGAAACATAATATGTGGATTTTCCAATCGAAGAGACATCTACTGGACCAAACACATCAGAATGGATAAGGTCCAAAACACCACAAGTTTTATGAGAACTCGAGTAAAACTGAACGCGGTTTTGTTTTCCATAAATGCAATGCTCACAGAAATCAAAGTCAAGATTACAATCATTCAAACCTTCAACAAGATTTTTATTTTTCAAGGTCCTTAGACCCTTTTCTCCAATGTGGCCAAGTCTCTGGTGCCATAACATAGTCTTCTCTACAGGTAACTTTGCTTCAGACGAAAATGCACCCTTAGGTACCCAAAAACCATTTCCATCTGCTGAAGGTGAAACCTTCAAATCTTCTAGTGAGGTATCCATAGATTTACTTTTTACAGAACTGCTATTACACTCAACAGTGTATGCTTCAAGCTTATACAAAGTGCCAAACCTGACACCTCTAGCAACTACCATAGCACCCTTAATCATCTTACATCCTATTTCAGAAAAGACTACCTGCACACCTGCATCTATTAGTTTGCTCACAGATAACAGGTTTCATTTTAATCTAGGGATATGCAGCACACCATTAATTCCTTTTATTCTACCATCAGAAAACCTGATTCTAACTTTACCTCGACCAACAATGTCTAGATGTGAATCATCACCCAAGTACACCTTACCTCCATTAAATCCTTCATATTCAGAAAACCAATCTCTATTGGAAGTCATATGAAAAGATGCACCTGAGTCAATTAGCCAGGCATCATTACCTATATGAGTCGCCAAAGCCGCAATAAATGCATCGCCATCTTCCTTGTCGAACTCAGAATCAGAATCGAACTTTTTCTTTTTCTTCTTCTTTTCTTCTTTGCAGTCCTTACGGATGTGACCTGGTTTACCGCAATTCCAGCAAATGACTTTGGACTTTCCAGGAGATTTCGATCTCCCTTTGGATTTGGATTTGGACTTGCCGCGCTTCTCATTCTTCTTGCCTTTCTCCTTAGGTCTTCCACAAACGGTTAGGGCTTCCTTTGAACTGATGGATACCTTCCTTCGCATCTCTTCATCGAGTAGGGCACCCACCACGTCTTCAGATTTTAAAACAATAGAAGTACTACCGATAGCCATAACAAGAGAATCCCACAAATCAGGCAAAGAACAAAGCAAGATCTGACATTTCTCCTCCTCATCCATCTTAACACCGACGGATACTAATTGAGCCACAATCATATTGAATGCTTCTAGGTGGTCTGCAATTCGTCCACCCTCTTCCATCTTCAAGGAATACAATTTCTTTCTTAAGAAAATTTGATTTAATAAAGATTTCACTTGATACATCTCACCAAGCTTAGTCCATAGCTTCTTTGCAGAGTTTTCTTCATGGACATTGATTAGAACAGAGTCTGCCAGGCACAGTCTGATTAGACCCTTGGCTTTTCGGTCCATAACATCATACTGAGCTGCTGCAGTAGGATCTGAGGGTCTTTGGACATTCACATCAACAGCATCCCAAAGATCTCGATCTATTAGCAGATCTTCCATCTTCAGCTTCCACATCTCAAAATTACTTCCATTAAATTTCTCCACCTCTATTCTCCCTGACGAACTCGCCATCTGAATATTCCTGCAATAAGATCAAAAAGTGTCTTCTGCACAAGCTCCCACTCAAATCTGGATTAGTTCAAAAAACCCAACTGCCCACAATTGAAACCAAAGGTGATCAGGCTCTGATACCACTTGTAAGGAAGTTAAGTAGCGGAAACAACTTCCTACACTAACCTTGAGAGGAGGGTAATGCAAAACTTTTTCAGATCATTACAACAGTTACAGAAAATAGAAATAGATATAATAGCATTCATACCACAACACAATGATTTACGTGGGGAAAACCCTTTCGGGAGAAAAACCCCACCCTCCAAAAGTAGCTCAATATTTTATTCAGCAATCAAAAACAGATTACAAAATACTTGCAGAGCAAGCTCTTCGCAGGAGTACCACTAATCAGAGATTCAGAGGCAACTCAATAGCCATAAGACTCTTACACACAACCTCTATCTCACACACCTCATAAATAGGAGATACAATACAAGAAACTGTCAAATGGTATTACAAAACCATGGGCTAAAACCACCCAATAAGGTGTAGCCGACCTTATCTCCCTTCTATGACATGTTAAAGCACACATCAACACGTGTCGCTCCCTTTTACCGCTCATTTATGTATCTGATACAAATTATTTTTCCTATTTCAGGAGTACAAACTTCCGGAGGCCATAACTTGAGAACCGGGTGTCCGATTGACAAACCGTTTGAAGCGCCGGAAAGCTCGCGAAGTGCTCTATCACCTTGTAACCTGCTTTGCTGGTTACAGCCACTTTTTAGGGCATTTCGGAGCCTCTAAAGTCCCCAAAATTAAGTTTAAACATTTTATTGCACCCCTCCAAGATGAAAACATTAATATCTTCAAAACTAGTTGTGACCTTGCGACGCAACTTTACCGGAATGCTTATCTAGCCAACCAGAAGCTTCAGGGAGAGTTTCGCACCATTTCGTGCTCAAATGAAAACTTACTATAAATAGTAACCTCACATAAATGCAAGGTTGAGACACCATTTTTCCCAACATGTATAATATGGGGTTTGCACATGTAGAAAGGCCAACTGCCTAGAGCTCACTACTCAATCACAAAATGGGAGTCACACTGACTACAATTGGATGGTTAAATCCAATGATAATCTATTTCTCAAAATAGCATCTTCACATGCTAGATTCAGTATTGGTTAGGCTCTAATTGCCTTCTCCAAACCTTCCTTGAATCTTCAAATGATGTCTACATGTATAGCTCTACTTACATTTGCATATACCGAAATACCTTTTTGTAAAGCGGAAAATCACGATCGAACCCTAGTTGTTCTCCCCTCTTCCAACTCTGAGGAGAGAGAAGGGAGGTTCGCTAGGATTCGATGGTTTTCACTTAGGGGAGAGACTTTACATTCAAAAGAGGGGTTGAAACCCACAAGATCCAATCCCACGCAATGCAAGATTGGATGCTAAATGTGTTTCAAGGGTTAAGACAGCAAGGCTACCCTCTTTTGTAAAGAATGTTGATAGGAGAATTAAGCTAAGCATGCATAGAAAGTGATAAAGATTTGCTTATAAACTGAGATAGGAATACAGTATGAAGCTGCGGACCTGGAATTAGCAGTAAAATGTCGATACGGCGTTGTCCTGCAAATTTGAGCAAAAGTTGTCGGGACGATGGCGCCCAGTGCCACGGTCCTCCGAAAAATCCGCAAAACGAAGGGAGATCTGTTCGTCTCTGCACAAGGATTCCAGATCTTCAATTTCAGCCGCATACCTGCAACCTACACACAGAAAAGCGAAGACGATTGAGGGGTTAGGGATTAGGGGTTTGCCTTTAGGTCAAACCCCGGTTTTGGAATTAACCAAGAAATGAGCAAGAGCTGTAAATGTAAATGTATGTAAAACAAGTACTAATACCTTGTTCTAAGGATGTTTGTATCCTTATGTGCGAAGGTTTAGATGTTGTATGTTGTATGTTGTATGTAGCATGTAGTATGTGATCTCCTCTTCAATGGTTGAATCCTTGACTTGAATGCAACACTTAGCCTTGAATGGAGACTTGAAATAATCAATTGCTTGAAGGAATGCTTGAATGCTTGAATGCTTGAGTATAGTTTCCACGCCTTTTCCACATATCCTCTTCATGCCAAATGAGAGAGAAAAATGTAGTTTATATACTTGTCAATTAGGGCTGATAGACTGATTTTCCCGACCTTAGGCCGACCAGGAAATGTAATTTCCAAATTGCAAACAAAAAGACCCGCAATCTCCTTAAGAGACCGGGCCCAAAATAGGACCCAGGGACCAGGGCACTGGGCGCTCTGGTCCCACCTCCCGGGACAGCAGGGTGCAAGGAGGTTTAGGCCAGGGTGCTTGAAAAATGCAGTTTTCAGTGTCGTGAGCAAGTTTCAGGGTCTCCATTCAGGTTGCGTGTTGTGTCGCCATCATGAAGACCGAAATGTAGTCGAAATTGCAAGTGTCGCAATTTTAGGATGCTACATTTAGCCCCCACTTTAGCGGGAGTATGTATGCTCATACTTCTGGTAAAGTACAAGGAAACAACATTGAAAGACTTTCACCACGTCAAGGAGGCAAGATACACCAAGCCCCCAGTGGACTAAGGATCTTACGACTTTGATTGACAAAGTAAAAGGGAAGATCACGAGGGAGAACCATGACTGTCAGTAGTAAGGTTCCCTCACTATGAGTCATGCAAGAAAGATATCAAAAATTTTCAAGGCAAGGTTAAATTTACCAAGAAATTTTCAAGTATCTTGAAAAGATATGAACGGGATGTATGCCCCCCTACGTTAAAGCGATCGCACACGCCTCACTGGGGGTGATTGTTTTAACATAGTGATACACATAAGAAATGAGAAAGGAGCACGTTATCGCAAGGATTTAGCCCCCAAGTGTGAGATAAACCCCAGGATAATAGACACAAAACATAAAGCATGAGGTGACTTCACTTTCCTCAGGGTCAGTATGTTGTATGATAAGTCATGTATATATATCATATGTATGTATGCATAATTGTTCTTCATTCCCCAATCAAGGAAGGTCACCTAGAAGAAGGGAACACATGTGTCTTTTGAGTCAACATGAGAGAGATCGAGAGATCTCAATGCTTTGCATCGTCCTCAAGTAGACAACACTAAGGATGACAAATAGAAGAATGAGAATAACATATAGAAGAAGTAACAAAAGAGAGGGGGAGAGAATCTGCTATGCTAATGTAACTAGTCTAGCACGTCATCTACCCCCCGATCTTGTTGATCAATGTTTCGGGAAGGCAAGGAACACGCTAGAGGAGGAACATCCAACACAGCAGATGGAGCTATCACAAGATCCAAACAAGGGCTATGTTCATGTTCCGAGCCACATTGTTCTTGTCTAGGAGCTAGGATAAGTGCTTTAGAAAATTCATTAGATACATGGTTATCAATATCAACAAGTTCATACTCACTATCAGAAGCAAGAGGAGTAACATTTTCATCATGCATAACATTTTCATCTATATCGTCATCAAGATTTATAAAAATAGGATCTTTAACTCGCACAGGATCAAGACCATCATGCATCTTATGTTTAGGAGATTTAGGCTCAATGTCCGGCTGAGGAGAAAATGGAATAATGCTTGTTGAAGGTGTTTTTGGAGATTGCAAAGTTTGAGCTCTAAGACGACGCTTTCACCGGCGTTCACGTGCAGAACGATTTCGTCTAGTCTTAGTAGGAAGTGGAGAAGATTGAGGAGGAGGAATGTTCTCATCCTTAGCACTTGGGTGTTTAGGTTGTGGTCTCTTAGGCTGGATAATAGGAGAAGGAGAAGGTCTCTTCTCTCTATAAAAAGAAGGAGGAGGAACTGCTCCATATAAGGGAAGAATATTTGGTTTAGGGAGAAGACCAAGTCCATCATGACGAGGAGGTATAGGTCTACTCTTAGGAAGTTTATTAGGCATAGACATAGTCACATCCATAGGGATGGGTTGGGAATCTTCTTGAGGAAAGACATTAGTTTTATCTTTCAAAGGAAGAACTTCCTTCTCAAGAATGATAGGAATGTCAACTTTAGGTGTTCTAGGTTCACTTAGAGATAGGATCATATCTGTTTTCCATTTTTGATAAGATTTGAAAAGATGATCACTGCGTGGAGGAAGAGATTGGAATTGTTTAGGCCAAAAGTAATCAATAGGAACGCTAGAAGTTCTTTCAGCTGGTTTAAAGAGACTATGATTGACAGTAACAACTTCACCATTATGGGGAAATTTCAAACACTTATGAATAGGAGAAGCAATAGCTTTCATGGAAGATAGCCAAGGATAGCCAAGCTTCACACGAAATTGTTCGGAAGATGGAATAATAGCAAAGTTCACATCAAGAGATTTGTTATGGACCTCAATAGGCAATGTAATAGAACCAATTGCAGGAGAAGAAAATGCATCAAATAGTTTCACAATCACATCTGTTTTGTCATAGATCACTTGATTCAATTGCAGAGTAAAAAGAAATTCTTCAGTAATAACATTAATCATGCACGAAGGATCAATAAGCACTCCATGACAAGGTGTATTCTTGACTTTTGCAACTATGTATAAAGGACCATTAGGTGCCCTAATGGTTTCACTGGAATCAAATGTGATGGAAGGTTCTTTAGGGATTTCTTGCTGCTCTACAAAGTTAATCACATTCGGGGTCATAGACACAAGACCATCAGATGAGAGAGAGGAATCATTAGCCTCAATTGCATTAGAGGTATGAGAAGGCAATGGATCAATGAAAATCTGAAGATTTTGATTAGGAGGAGCTACAGTTGTGTTGCCTTTATCATTCACTCCAGAAACAGAGATAGTATTGTTATCAATCAAATCTTGAATTTTACCCTTTAAAGAAAAACATTTTTCAGTATCATGCCCAGGTTGACGGTTGAAGTGACAAAAAGATTTGTTATCAAAATAAGGTGAAGTAATCTTTGCAGGATCAATTTGTCTTATAGGAGGAAGAGTAAGCACATTTTGTTCCAATAACTTATTCATAATACTATGCAATGATTCATTCAAAGGAGTATACTTTCTTTCTTTCTTGAAAAATTTAGAAATAGGAGGCACACCTGATGCTGCATTCACATTGTTGTTGATGATGTTTTCATTGAATTTGATGGAATCTCTATTTGGTTTAAACTTCCCAAATGGTTGTTGACTACTATCACCCTTATCACTCGGAGCCATAGGATGTGATTGTTCCATTTGACTCACAGTCAGTTGATAATTGTGAAGAGTTGCACACAACTGTTGGAAAGAAGTAAACTCAGAAAATAGAAGTTTGTCTCGAATATCTTTTTGTAAATTAGAAATAAAGATTCTTTGAATATCATTGTCAGGCACTGGAAAAGAAATTTGAGCATACAAATGCTTATATCTACCAATGAAATCAGTCACTTTTTCTTTAACACCTTGTTTACAATGCATTAAATCAATCAAAGTAACCTTAGGACTTATATTGTTTTGAAATTGTTGAATGAAAGCATTTGCAAGTTGTTCGAAAGAAGTAATAGAATAGGAAGGCAACGAGCAATACCATTGTAGGGCTTTGTCTCTTAATGTTCTAGTAAACAGTTTTGCAAGCAACCTTTGGTCATAAGCAAAATCAGTACAAATTATTTGAAAAGTCTTAACATGTGTTAGAGGATCTCCTTTACCATTATAAAGTTCCAAATGCGGGATTTCATCATGTTTAGGAGGGATAGCTCGAACAATGTCAAGAGAAAGTGGGCTCGCAACGTCAAATGTGGGCACACTAAACTTAGATTGATTCATAGAGGCAATTTGTTGTTGTAAAGAAGAGACAGTTTGTGCTAGATTGTTAATGGTCGCTTCAGTCGAAGAATTCATATTGGATGTGTTAGATTGAGATGGAGGTGTTATGTTATTGAAAGAAGGTAAAGAGAAAGGTGGTGGGACTCTATGAGGAACACTACAAGGAGGAATGGAATGATTAAACAAATTGCCCCCTTGCGTCATGTTCATTTGTGGAGATGTAATAGGAACACTCATTGAAGGAATGAATGAAGAAGTCGGATTAAATGAAGGAAGAGGGTTAATTGAAGAAGAAGGGTTGCCCCCATGACTGGTGATCATAGGAGGAATTTCTTGTGTTGAAGTAGTCGTTATGTTTGATGTAAAAGTAGGTATACTAGCAATAGGAGTTGCCAAAGGAATAGAATGATTGTCTTGAGTAGGAGGTTGTGTATAACCTAAGGTTTCAGCACAACTCTTCATAGGCATCACATTTGAATCCACAATGTGTGCAATACCACGCAAAATATCAATTCCATTCTTATCACTTTGAAGCATACGTTTTAGACCCTCAATTAAAGGAAGAGCTTGACTATCAGGGTATTCTTGAGACATCCATTGTCAAAAATCGTCAAATTGGTTATCCAATTTCGAAAGTTGTTCTACGGAAACCTCATGGAGAGCTTCTTCATCATTAGGAGGATTAGAGGAATTACCCATGTCCTCGTTAAAAAGGCTATTCAAATTAGGTTCCATCTCCTCAGTAATTAAACCTTGGAAAGACTTAATTCTACGGCTTCGTCTAACGGGAATAGTGTAAGTAGGGTTTATTGTTGTAAAACTCATGCACTAGAAAGAGAGAGAAGATTTTGAATTTAGAGGTAGCAATTTTCAGTAAAATCAGCTAATCTTCTGGATTTAAGCTGTTAAATGCAATCACAACAGTCTGTCGAAATTTCGGAAAAAATGTCCAGGACCACGGCGCTCGGAGTGCAACACGGTCCTTGCAACTTTTTTCGAAATTTGCAGGGATGAAAGGTATGATGATTTTAGAGCTAATCTGAAAAAATTGAGTGATTTTACGATATGTAGATAGGCCAAATTAAAGTTGCGATCTCAAAATTGAACCCTACCAAGATTGTTGAAAAATGCAAAATTTGAATTTTGAAAAAGAGAGGGAAACTGAAATTTTGAATTTTATGATTTTAGAGGGAATGTCAAGAGCAATGCAAATTTTGAAATTTGAAAATTAACTCAATTTCACGCAAAATTCAATTTTGAAAGCGGAAATCGAAGTTGTTGTAATTAAGCACTTAATTTCAAAAGTCACAAATTGCAAGAATTTGAATAAAGCACTGAAATTTTTAATGAATGATAACACACTTTTCAGATTTAGGATAGTAAGAACACAATTTTGACACAAAATTTCAATTTCAATGATTTTTAAATGTTTAGAAGCCTTAATCCATGCAATCAGAAGACCAACTTTGACTGTAATTTTGAAAGTGTTATAATTGATAAAATCAGCCAAAATTCTGGATTTTAGCAAGAAAATACAGTAAGATCTTGCTCCCGAAATTTCGGAAAAAATGTCGGGGACGATGGCACTTGGCGCCACGGTCCTCGCAACTTTTTTCCAAATTTTTAGGGATGAAAGATATTGTGATTTTATTGTGGAATCCAAAGTTACAGCTGATTTGGAGATGTTTTGATCAGTGAAATTGTCGGACAAAGGTTGAATCAAGAGAGTTTCAAAAATTAGGGTTTTGACACTTAACCCCTTAATTTTCAAAATTAAAGCATAGATATGAATTGAAAATTTATAATAGAAGGGAAGATCTGAAACAAGCATTAACATTTAAACATTTCGCAAGTTCAATTACTAAAAAGAAAATTTAGGGTTTTTATGCAATCACCTCTAAAATTTTACAAAAGATCAAACATGGAAATGTAATCAAGGAATCCAATTTTCAAATCTAGGCATGAAAAATCAGAAAGGATGTTCACATCGGGTTCACCAAAATGTAAAGCGGAAAATCGCGATCGAACCCTAGTTATTCTCCCCTCTTCCAACTCCGAGGAGAGAGAAGGGATGCTCGCTAGGATTCGATGGTTTTCACTTAGGGGAGAGACTTTACATTCAAAAGAGGGGTTGAAACCCACAAGATCCAATCCCACGCAATGCAAGATTGGATGCTAAATGTGTTTCAAGGGTTAAGATAGCAAGGCTACCCTCTTTTGTAAAGAATGTTGATAGGAGAATTAAGCTAAGCATGCATAGAAAGTGATAAAGATTCGCTTATAAACTGAGATAGGAATACAGTATGAAGCTGCGGACCTGGAATTAGCAGTAAAATGTCAATACGGCGCTGTCCTACAAATTTGAGCAAAAGTTGTCAGGACGATGGCGCCCGGCGCCACGGTCCTCCGAAAAATCCGTGAAACGAAGGGAGATCTGTTCGTCTCTGCACAAGGATTCCAGATCTTCAATTTCAGCCACGTACCTACAACCTACACACAGAAAAGCGAAGACGATTGGGGGGTTAGGGATTAGGGGTTTGCCTTTAGGTCAAACCCCGGTTTTGGAATTAACCAAGAAATGAGCAAGAGCTGTAAATGTAAATGTATGTAAAACAAGTACTAATACCTTGTTCTAAGGATGTTTGTATCCTTATGTGCGAAGGTTTAGATGTTGTATGTTGTATGTTGTATGTAGCATGTAGTATGTGATCTCCTCTTCAATGGTTGAATCCTTGACTTGAATGTAACACTTAGCCTTGAATGGAGACTTGAAATAATCAATTGCTTGAAGGAATGCTTGAATGCTTGAGTATAGTTTCCATGCCTTTTCCACATATCCTCTTCATGCCAAATGAGAGAGAAAAATGTAGTTTATATACTTGTCAATTAGGGCTAATAGACTGATTTTCCCAACCTTAGGCCGACCAGGAAATGTAATTTCCAATTTGCAAACAAAAAGACCCGCAATCTCCTTAGGAGACCGGGCCCAAAATAGGACCCAGGGACCAGGGCGCTGGGCGCCATGGTCCTGGGGACCAGGGCGCTGGGCGCTCTGGTCCCACCTCCCAGGACAGCAGGGTGCAAGGAGGTTCAGGCCAGGGTGCTTGAAAAATGCAGTTTTCAGTGTCGTGAGCAAGTTTCAGGGTCTCCATTCAGGTTGCGTATTGCGTCGCCATCGTGAAGACCGAAATGCAGTCAAAATTGCAAGTGTCGCAATTTTAGGACGCTACACTTTTGTTCTTACACTTATTACATTCCCATCTACAATCTCACAAATGAGATCTTACATATATACCAAAACCTAAGACCAAATGTGTAGGTCGTCTTACAAAGAATATTATAATAAAATCAATTACAAATGAATCAATATGTGATGCATCATGTCGGCTCAATGCATTTACAATAATAACAAATCATCTCCATAACATGTCATGCTGATTTCGAATAGATAATGCTTGCCGGTCCATAACCTAGACCTATTTTTGGTAATAGCAAATATGCAAACCCAATTAGACCAATAACCAAATCACCAAAACAAAGTTTCCAAACAATGTCTTCGAGATAACCAGGTAATCTCCAAGTCATCCTTAGTGCAAGTGAACAATATAACCTATCGGTGAACCAGATACCGGTGACTGTGCATAAGTCATTGAACATGCTGGTGAACATAACCAAAGATCTTCAAGTACTGATAAGTGTTGACAAGTTTTCACATCAATGACAAAACCAGTGCAACATATCCAAAATACCAACAATACAAACATTGATGGTATAATTGAACCATGATGACCTACGTATAACTTGTATGGATTTTGATATTGCAAGATGACACAAGCATTAAGTAATAATTGAACCATGATGACCTGAGTGTTGTTGCATAAAATAGACAAAGTTTGACCTTTTCTTATGCAAATCATAAATGTGCTAATGACATGTTACCAATCATGTCCTATGAATTTTTTTATAGTACTAATATGATCAAATCATAGATAGTAGACAAAGAAAAATATCATGCTCCTTCCTCACTTCTCTAGTTCAAGACATCCTTGAGTCACTTAGGAGATATGGTAACAAAAATCAAGATACAAAAATTGAACCTTCCTACTAAAGTTATTAAATCATGATCTAGAATAGATCATCCATTGAATTTTTTTTACCAATCCTGATGTTGAGTTTGATAGTTGGTTTCAAAAAATGTGATTTAAATGTCCAACATTGAGTTTCTTTTTGATCTTTGTGTTCAATGTGATCCTTGTGATTTATGTTTAATTGTGATCTTGTTGCTATTTGTCTATTGTTCTAAGCTCAAAACAATCTGCCCCCACTAAGTTTAGGATTTTACCCCTAGTCACAAAACAAACTTTTTAATGTGGATATATAAAATGATCACCAAGTCATGGGGAGACATTACTGCAATGCTTGATTATTTATACCAGTCTTTATTATGGATATGTATAATGATGGTGAAAAGTGGATGTATGACATATGTAAAAATATATGGAAGATTGCATCTATCATAAATAGCATTTGTTGTCGGGTTTTCACTACTTTCTTTTATTGCACTTTTTTTATTTTAATAATTGTTTGCTTTTTCATTTTTTTCGTGCATTGGTTGATTTAGGTGTAGAACCTTTTGAGATGGATTTTGTTGATAGGTTAGTCAAGTAGATCCTCTAATGGTGTAGATATTTGATATTCTCTAGATCCATATGCTAATATGATGATGAATGGACTAATCTAGTTTTGTTCAAATTTTCCGTTCTCTTCTCGATCTTGTTGATTGCGGGGATTTTATTTGAGTACCAAGTCACCAAACTAAAACAATATTGGTCTTACTTTATGATTGTAACTTTTGGACATCCATTATTGATATTATTTTAGGTGATCAAAAGAATGCCAACAACATTCATCTAGAAACTCCAACTCTTGTAGTTTGGATACCCGATATTCCTCATCTGGGATGAGTCCTTTAAATGATACTCTGAGTGAAGGTAGCTCAACCTCAATGGGTAAAATGGCTTCTAATCCATATACAAGTGCATATGGTGTGGCTATAGTAGGGGTGTGGATGCTAGTTCGGTATGCCCACAAGGAAGGGTTTAGTTGGACATGCCAATCACGACCAACATCAGTCATAGTTTTCTTTAAGATTTTCAAAACTGGTTTTGTTTGAAGCCTTTGCTTAGCCATTCCCTTGAGAGTAATAAGGTGTGGAAAAGTGATACTGGATATGGAATCTCTTGCAAAGCTCTTACACATCTTGGTTCTTGAAAGGTCTACCATTACCAATTACAATAGAACTAGGAATGTCATACTGATAGATAATGTGGTTCAAAATGAGGGAGGATAGTTGCTTGCCAATTATGGTGGTTGATGGAACAACTTTGATCCACTTTTTGAAATACTCAGTGGCTGTGATTATGAATTTTTGCCCATTTGAGGAGGACTTATGGATCTTATCCATGAGTTTGAGTCTTCATTGATAAAATGACCATCATGTCATCAAGGATTGTAGCTCTTGTGCTAGTGCATGTATAAGATTTCCATGGATTTAACATTTCTAGTATTTTCTAGAAAATGGATAGGATTATTTTTCCATGTTTGGCCAATAGTATCCCATTATCAAAAGTTTCCTGGCTAGAGTAGGACCTCTTGAATGTGTACCACAAATACCCTCATGAACGTATCGCAAGGAAGTTCCAGAATCATGACTTTCTAGACACCTAAGGAGAGTACCATCAAGACCTCGCTGGTAAAGTGTATCAACTATTAGGGTGTAATGGGCTACTTGATGGATAAAGTTTTATTTTTGGTTCAAAGATAAATGAGGTGGAAGGGTATTGTATTTTAGATAGGTATATATTTTCCCATAGGTTGAAGATTTAGAACCAATCAAGGGGTATACGACTTGGGAATTGGGATTGTCATTGGCAGGGAAAAACAATTGTTCCACCAAGAACTCATAACTATTTTTCTTGTCCAATATTTGTAGAAGAGAGGTGATGGTTTCCATGGCATCTACAACTTAGTTATCCAGTCTTGGAATTTGTTTTAACTTGATCTCGATAAAGTATTTCTTAAAATCATCCACCATTATTTTATTTGACATCAACTTGTTGTCCTTTGTTTGATGGTCATCATTGACCTAATTAATGACCAATTGAGAGTCTCCATAGACTTGTAACTATGTGATCTTCCATTCCACTACTACTTTGATGTTAGTGATTAGTGTTTCATATATAACTATATTGTTTGTGCATAGGAACATCAATCTACAAGACCTAGGGATTGTGTGTCCCTAAGGAGTGACAAATAGGATTCCAAATCCAAATCCATGTTGGGTGTAAGATTCATCAGATTATAGTAACCATTGTTGTGTTGTGACTATTAGGACATCTATATCAAATAATTCAATATGTATCAGATGATTATCTTGAAACGGTGCTTCAGATAACTAATCTACTATTTCTTGGCCCATCACGACTCTGTTGTCCATGTATTGAATTTCTAACTCACTTATTATCATTACCCACTTTGTCAGTCTATCTGTTAGAGAATCCTTGCTAAGTAGATATTTTAATGAATCTATCTTATCTATAAGATTGATTGTGTTGGCTAACATATAGTGTCACAACTTTTGGGATGCAAACACCAAAACCAAACAAGCCTTTTCAATGAACGTGTTGTTAAGTTAATAACCACTAAATATTTTGTTGATATAGTAAACAACAATTTCTTTGCCTGGTGAATCTTCATGTGCTAGAAAAGCTCCCAAGGTTACCTCGTTTGTGAGATGTATAAAAGAAGCCATTTTTCTTATTATTAGAGGAACTGATATAGCTAGATTTGTCAGATAGTGCTTTAACTGATCAAAGCCTTCTTCACATTTTACTTCCCATCTGAAAGGAACATACTTGTAGACATTTGTTGGCCAACTACATGATGAATCTACTGATGGATTGTAGCCTACCTTGTATCGATCTTAATTGGTTGATGTTTATAGGAGGTGGCATCTCCATAATCACTTGTTCTTTTGTTGGATCTACCTCAATTTCCTTTGCTAATACTATGTACCCTAGTATTTTTCTTGATGTAACTCTGAATACACACTTCTTCAAATTTAGCCGCACATTGAATTTTTTCAACCGTTGAAAGATTTTATCGAGGATCTCTAAATTTCCTTCCCTTGTGAATGATTTGGCTATTAAGTCATCTAAATAGTCCTCCATGAATGTGTGCATCATGTCATGGAAGATTATGGTCATGGTGATACAAGATAGGGTTGTCGTTGCAACAAAAGATTGACCTTTCAATGCTCGATACAACCACTAGACTTAAAGAATCCACAGGAGGATGTTAAACCATGTCATGAATCCATGCGAGGGACGCTGGCCCATTGCCAACAATCCCCCTCCTAACATCACTCATCATGGCCTGTGTGATTCAAACCCATGACCAAGCTCTGATACCACTTGTTACAAGCTAGGGTTGTCATTACACCTGTTGGTATTTCGGTATGGTTTTATCATTGATGTCAACACCTACTGAAAACAAGCACTTTGGAGATCCAACAACATTCACCGGCAAGCAAGTAACTATTGCACAGTTACTGGTATATGGTTCACTAGCAAGATATAATGTTTACCGGTATCTAGAATGATATGGAAGACACTTGGTAATGTCGAAGACATCATGTGGACACTTTGTTTTGAAGAATTAATCATTAGTATATTCATACTTGCATATTTTCTTTTACCGACAAATAGGTCCAGGTTATCTTAGGGTTACATTGGCAGGTTTATCTTTTCCAGATCAGCTTGGCATGCTATAGAGATGATTTATTATTGATGTAAATGCATTAAGATGACATGTTTAATCAGTTACAGCATCAGATATTATACTATTTGTAAAATAATTTTATTGTAATATCTTGTAGGTCTGACCTACTAAAATTGGTCTTAGGGTATGGTATAAATGTAAGATCAAATATGGAATGCGAAAAATAATTGAGTGAAGGTATATGCAAGATCCAGCAGAGGTATAGACGAAGACATCATTTGAAGGTGAAGCTAGGTTTTTGTATAACCATATTAGCATTACACCGGTACTGAATCCAGCATATGAAGATGCTATTTTGTGTAGTACATTCTTATTGGATTTAACCATCCAACCATAGTCAGTGTGACTCCCATTTTGTGATTGAGCAGTGAGCTCTAGGCTGTTAGCCTTTCTACATGTGCAGTCCCCATTTATGTACACTTACTATCTACAGTAGTATCATCTGATTGTGGGTAAGGTTTCCCATCGTGGTTTTTCCCCTTACAGGGTTTCCACGTACAAATATTGGTCTTATGTGTTGTGGATGATTTTATGTTTCGTTTCATGCATTAATCTTTAAAGTTATAGCAATTTACAGTTAACACTATGTACGGGCACACTTAACTGGTTTACCGGTATTAATCATTAAGTTGGTTAATTAGTTTTTGGTTTGAATTTATTAGACAACTGATTCACCCCCCCCTCTTAGTTGTCTCTAGGACCTATCAATTGGTATCAAAGCTTAGTCCTCTTTTGTAGAAGTTTAACAACTTGAGGAGATCCAATGTCTACAAATTACTTCAGGAAGGACAGTCCTAAACTTGATGGAACCAACTATGGGATGTGGAAGATCAGAATAGAGACACATCTGAATTGCATTGGTAAAGACATCTGGGAAGTTACAAAGAATGGTTATACTGCTATTGTAGCTGGTCAGACTACTCCAACTACCTTAGCTAAAGATGAAGAGAATGATTGCAAAGCAAGAAGAGCACTTTTGAGTGCATTATCAAATCAACAAATCGTGCGATTATTAGATAGGTCTACTACTAAAGCTATTTGGGATCATTTGGAAACACTAAATGAAGGAGATTCCATAGTCAAGATTGCAAAACTTGAAAGCTTTCGAGTCAGGTATGAACATCTAAAAATGGAAGAAGATGAAAGGATTTCTACTTTTATGGAAAGAGTAAATGAAATTGTTTTGGGTATTAAATGTTGTGGAGGAACTCTGAGTGAGGATGAAATTGTTTCAAAAATCTTAAGAGGTTTTCCATCGGCATATAAAATGAAGGTTACTGCTATAAATGAGTTGAGAATAATGCCTAATACATCAGTAACTAGGGATACATTGATTGGAAAACTTTCAGCCTTTGAAATTGAGGAATTTGGTCATGTTGCTACTATAAAAACTAATTTAGCCTTTAAAGCATTGACATCATCTACTCCATCATTTGACAAATCAGACTAGAGAGCCTTTTATGCAAGAGACCTTGAAGAATCCAGAAAGGCGAATGAAGAGCTTGTAGAACTTGAAGCACTGTTTGCAAGAAAAATGCCGAAAGGTCCAATTGGAAGTAAGTATGAAGGTAAAGAACCCTTTAAATGTTTTAGCTGCAATAAGATTGGTCATATGGCTTCAAGATGCCCTGATAGACATGCTAGACTAAGAGAAGAAGCTAGAAGAACATACAAGCCTAATCTTAAATATCAGAGATACAAATTTAAGAAGAACAAAGACAAATCTTCTTACATTGTTGATGAAGGTGTGACTGATGATTCTGATGAGGATCGAGCAGACAATGGATGGGTTTTTGTTGCTATAATAGTAGATCAACCGACACCTACTGCTCAACCAGTAGAACAAGCCCTAGCAGCAAAAGTTGAAGCTAAGGATGAATGGATCATTGATTCAAGATGCTCACATCATATGACTAGAGACAAAGGTAAATTCTTAAACTTTCAAGAATACAATGGAGGTTTAGTAAGATTTAGAGATGACAAAACCTATTCAATCAAAGGTAAGGGTTCAATATCTCTTGATGGCAAGCATAACACTGACAATGTCTACTATGTTGAAGGATTAAAGAATAATCTTTTAAGCATTGGTCAATTAGTTGAGAAGGGATTTCAGTTACAATTTAAAAATGGAAAATGCAAAATCATGAATATAACTGGTTTGGAAATTGCAACCAGTAATCAGACTAGAGGCAATATCTTTCATTTGAATAATAGTGAAAATGCATGCTTAATTGCACATATAGATGAAAGTTGGTTATGGTATAAGAGACTATGTCATGTAAACTTTTATTGTATGGTAAAAATCAGTACTTCTAAGGCAGTTAGAGATCTACCTAAAATTGTGAAACCTCAGAATACAATTTGTAAGGAATGTCAATTTGGAAAACAAGTTAGAGCTAGTTTCAAAAGTATTCCAGAAAAATCCAATAATACTCTTGATTTAATTCACACTGATTTATGTGGTCCAACTAGAACTAGAAGCTTACAAGGTGATAGATATTTCATGCTAATTATTGATGATTATTCTAGAATGTGTTGGGTTACTTTTCTCAGAGAGAAATCAGAAGCACTTGGAAAGTTCAAACTATTCAAATAAATGGTTGAAAATGAAACCGGTAAGAAAATCAAATGTTTAAGATCAGATCAAGGAGGAGAATTCACATCTAAGGACTTTAATACATTCTGTGATGTGAATGGAATCAGAAGATAGTTATCAGCACCTCAGACACCACAATAGAATGGAGTTGTTGAAAAGAAAAACAAAACTATCTTGGATGCAACAAGAAGTATGTTACCAGAAGAAAATTTACCACATGTGTATTGGAGAGAGGCAGTTACCACTACTGTCTATACATTCAACAAAGTTCACATCAAAGGTGAAACCGGTAAGACCCCTCATGAACTATGGTTTGGTAATACTCCTACTCTTAAGTATTTCAAAATTTTTGGAAGTAAATGTTATATTAGAAGAGATGAGTATATTGACAAATTTGATCCTAGAAGTGATGAAGGAATATTTATTAGTTATTCATCTAAGAGCAAGGCATATAGATGTTTTAATAAGAGATTGCAGAAAATTGTTGAAAGTACAAATGTAAAGATTGATGAACAATTCAAAGGAACTTCAAGGTATATAGACTATGAACCGGCAATAGAAATTATGACAAATGAACCTATATTGAATCCACCAGTACAGAATGAAGATCTAGTTACTCTGATATCATCAGAGGATTCCACAGTAATTGAAGAACAATAGCAAACTAAGACACCCCGGTATGTAAGATTGAATCATTCTGAAGATCAGATAATTGGAAACAAATTTAAAGGAGTTGTGACAAGAGGAAGATTGGAAAATGAAGAGGTATGTCTTATTTCTCAAATTGAACCATCATCTATCAATGAGGCATGTGAAGATAAATTTTGGATTAAATCTATGGAAGAAGAATTAGGACAATTGAGAAAAATAATACGTGTACATTAGTTCCCCGACCTAAAGATAAAAATGTAATTGGAACCAAATGGGTATTTAGAAACAAACTTAAAGAAGATGGTAAGGTTGTCAGAAATAAACCAAGAATAGTGTGTAAGGGATATTCTGAGAAAGAAGGAGTAGATTACACTGAAACCTTTGCACCGGTAGCCAGAATTAAGGTAGTCAGATTATTCTTGGCTTTTGCAGCTCACAAGGACTACAAGGTTTACCAAATGGATATTAAATGTGCATTTTTGAATGGAGATCTTGAAGAAGAAGTATATATTGAACAACCTTATGGATTTTCTTTAACAGATGACAATGATATGGTTTGCAGGCTAAGAAAAGATCTGTATGGATTGAAACAAGCCCCAAGAGCTTGGTATGCAAGGTTGGATAAGTATCTTTTAAAGATTGGTTTTACTAAAGAAAATGCAGATACCAATTTATATTACAAAATAAATAATGATGACATCTTGATTGTTGAAGTATTTGTTGATGATATAATCTTTGGAGGAGAAGATGGATTATGTAAGGAATTTTCTATTAAATTGCAGCAAGAATTTGAAATGTCTATGATTGGAGAAATAAAATTCTTTTTAGGATTGCAGATTTCACAGACTGATAAAGGTATATTTTTGAGTCAATCCAAGCACTTGAGAAAATTGCTGAATAAATTTGAGATGCAGAACTCTAAACCGGTAAGCACACCTATGACTACAAATGACAAAGTATCTTAAAGGGATGAATCTACACCTGTTAATCCAACTAGATACAAATCTATGATAGTAGGTTTACTATATTTGACATAAACTAGGCCCGATATTATGAATGTAGTATGTATTGTTTCTAGATTTTAGAGTAATCCTAGGGAAAATCATGAATCAACAGTAAAAAGGAATTTTCAATACTTACAAGGCACAACAAATCTTGGATTATGGTATCCTAAAGATGAAAATTTTGACCTATGTGCATACACAAATGCAAATTGGGTAGGAGATGTGGATGATAGAAAGAGCACCACTGGAGGAGCATTCTTTCTTGGAAAGAGATTAGTTTCTTGGTTGAGTAAGAAACAGAGTTGTACATCTTTATCAACAACAGAATCAGAATATGTTGCAGCAGCAACTAACTGTACACAGATATTATGGCTTAAGAAAATGTTGAAAGACATAAAGGTAAAATGCAAGGAACTCACTACTATATATTGTGATAACAATGCAGCAATTGACATATCTAAGAATCCGGTATTACATTCTAAAAGAAAACATGTTTATATCAAACTAAATTTTCTAAGGGAAAATGTTGAAGAAAAGGAGATAAAACTAGTTTATGTGAATACTAAAGAGCAACTTGCAGATATTTTCACAAAACCTTTGCCTAAGGAGACTTTTGAATATCTCAGAGATCAGCTTGGAGTCATACCACCACCAACAGAGACTTAGACAGTTGATGATTGTCATCAATCGACAGAATTAAAAAAGACAAATCTTTATCTCGGTATTTTATGAGGAAGCTACTTCTCAAGGGGAGTAGTTGGTATTTTGTATGGACTTCAATTTTGTAGCTTTGGCATTTGATGTCAAAGGGTGAGAGATATCTATGGAAAAACACATTATCTTTTAAGAAGATTTGGTATTGAAAATAAATCTTTGGATAAACACATGTTGCTCCTAGGGGGAGAAATGGAGATTGTTGGTTTTTGGTATTTGGCATTTCTGTTTTGGCACTTTGATGGTTTTCCATCTTGTGTTGCCATCAATGCAAAAGGGGGAGATTGTTGGTATTTTGGTATGGTTTTTTCATTGATGTCAACACCTACTGAAAACAAGCACTTTGGAGATCCAGCAACATTCACTGGCAAGCAAGTAACTATTACACAGTTACTGGTATATGGTTCACCGATAGGATATAATGTTCACCAATATCTGGAACGATATGGAAGACACTTGGTAATGTCGAAGACATCATGTGGACACTTTGTTTTGAGGAATCAATCATTGGTATATTCATACTTGCATATTTGCTTTTACCAACAAATAGGTCTAGGTTATCTTAAGGTTACACCGGCAGGTTTATCTTTTCCAGATCAGCATGGCACACTATGGAGATGATTTATTATTGATGTAAATGCCTTAAGCTAACATGTTTATTTGGTTATTGCATCAGATATTATATTGTTTGTAAAATGATTTTATTGTAATATCTTGTAGGGCCGACCTACTAAAATTGGTCTTAGGGTATGGTATAAATTTAAGATCTTATTTGTAAGATCAAATGTGGAATGCAAAAAAGAATTGAGTGAAGATATATGCGAGATCAAGCAGAGGTATACACAAAGACATCATTTGAAGGTGAAGCTAGGTTTTTGTATAAGCATATCAGCATTACACCGGTGCTGAATCCAGCATATGAAGATGCCATTTTGTGTAGTACATTCTTATTGGATTTAACCATCCAACTGTAGTCAGTATGACTCCCATTTTGTGATTGAGCAGTGAGCTCTAGGCTGTTGGCCTTTATACATGTGCAGACCCCATTTATGTACACTTACTATCTGCAATAGTATCATTTGATTGTGGGTAAGGTTTCCCACCATGGCTTTTCCCCTTACAGGATTTCTACGTATAAATATTGGTGTTATGTGTTGTGGATGACTTTATGTTTTGTTTCATACATTAATCTTTACCGGTATAGCAATTTACTATTAACACTATGTACCAGCACACTTAATTGGTTTATCAGTATTAAGCATTAAGTTGGTTAATTAGTTTTTGGTTTGAATTTATTAGACAATTGATTCACACCCCCCCCTCTCAGTTATCTCCAGGACCTAACAATTGGTATCAAAGCTTAGTCCTCTTTTGCAAAAGTTTAACAACTTGAGGAGATCCAATGTCTACAAATTACTTCAGGAAGGATAGTCCTAAACTTGATGGAACCAACTATGGGATATGGAAGATCAGAATGGAGACACATCTAAATTGCACTGGTGAAGACATCTAGGAAGTTACAAAGAATGGTTATACTACTGCTGTAGCTGGTCAGACTACTCCAACTACCTTAGCTAAAGATGAAGAGAATGATTGCAAAGCAAGAGAAGCACTTTTGAGTGCATTATCAGATCAACAAATCATGGGATTATTAGATAGGTCTATTGCTAAAGTTATTTGGGATCATTTGGAAACACTGAATGAAGGAGATTCCACATTCAAGATTGCAAAACTTGAAAGCTTCTGAGTCAAGTATGAACATCTGAAAATGGAAGAAGATGAAAGGATTTCTACTTTTATGGAAAGAGTAAACGAAATTGTTTTGGGTATTAAATATTGTGTAGGAAGTCTGAGTGAGGATGAAATTGTTTCAAAAATCTTAAGAGGTTTGCCACCAGCATATAAAATGAAGGTTACTGCTATAAATGAGTTGAGAACAATGCCTAATACATTAGTAACTAGGGATACATTGATTGGAAAACTTTTAGCCTTTGAAATTGAGGAATTTGATCCTGTTGCTACTATAAAAACTGATTTAGCCTTTAGAGCATCAACATCATTTTATCCATCATTTGACAAATTAGACTAGAGAGCCTTTTATGCAAGAGAACTTGAAGAATCTAGAAAGGAGAATGAAGAGCTTGAAGAACTTGAAGCACTATTTGCAAGAAAAATGCCAAAAGGTCCAATTGGAAGTAAGTATGAAGGTAAAGCACCCTTTAAATGTTTTAACTGCAATAAGATTGGTCATATTGCTTCAAGATGCCCTAATAGACATGCTAAAATAAGAAGCTAGAAGAAAATACAAGCCTAATCCTGAATATCAGAGATACAGATTTAAGAAGAACAAAGACAAATCTTGTTACATTGCTGATGAAGGTGTGACTGGTGATTCTGATGAGGATCTAGCAGATAATGGATTTGTTTTTGTTTCTATAATAGAAGATCAACTGGCACCTACTGCTCAACCTGTAGAACAAGCCCTAGCAGCTAAAGTTGAAACTAAGGATGAATGGATCATTGATTCAGGATGCTCACATCATATGACTGGAGACAAAGGTAAATTCTTAAACTTTCAAGAATACAATGGAGGTTTAGTAAGATTTGGAGATGACAAAGCCTGTTTAATCAAGGTAAGGGTTCAATATCTCTTGATGGCAAGCATAACATTGACAATGTCTACTATGTTGAAGGATTAAAGCATAATCTTTTAAGCATTGGCCAATTAGTTGAGAAGGGATTTTAGTTACATATTAAAAATGGAAAATGCAAACTCATGAATAGAATTGGTTTGGAAATTGTAACCGGTAATCAGACTAGAGGCAATATCTTTCGTTTGAATAATAGTGAAAAGGCATGCTTAATTGCACATATAGATGAAATTTGGTTATGGCATAAGAGACTATGTCATGTAAACTTTGATTGCATTGTAAAAATCAATACTTCTAAGGCAGTTAGAAATCTACCTAAAATTGTGAAACCTCATAATACAATTTGTAAGTAATGTCAATTTGGAAAACAAGTTAGAGCTAGTTTCAAAAGTATTCCAAAAAAATCCAATAATGCTCTTGATTTAATTCACACTGATTTATGTGGTCCAACTAGAACTAGAAGCTTACAAGGTGATAGATATTTCATGCTAATTATTGATGATTATTCTAGAATGTGTTGGGTTACTTTTCTCAGAGAGAAATCAGAAGCACTTGGAAATTTCAAACTATTCAAAGCAATGGTTGAAAATGAAACCAGTAAGAAAATCAAATGTTTAAGATCAGATCAAGGAGGAGAATTCACATCTAAGGACTTTAATACATTCTATGAAGTGAATGGAATCAGAAGATAGTTATCAGCACCTCGGACACCACAACACAATGGAGTTATTGAAAGGAAAAATAGAACTATCTTGGATGCAGCAAGAAGTATGTTATCAGAAGCAAATCTACCACATGTGTATTGGAGAGAGGTAGTTAGCACTGCTATCTATACATTCAACAAAGTTCACATCAAAGGTGAAACCAATAAGACCCCTCATGAACTATGGTTTGGTAATACTCCTACTCTTAAGTATTTCAAAATTTTTGGAAGTAAATGTTATATTAGAAGAGATGAGTATATTGGCATATTTTATCCTAGAAGTGATGATGGAATATTTCTTGGTTCTTCATCTAAGAGCAAGGCATATAGATGTTTTAATAAGAGATTGCAGAAAATTGTTGAGAGTACAAATGTAAAGATTGATGAACAATTCAAAGGAACTTCAAGGTATATAGACTTTGAACTAGAAATAGAAATTATGACAAATGAACCTATACTAATCCACCGGTATAGAATGAAGATCTAGTTACTTTGGTATCATCAGAGGATTCTATAGTAATTGAAGAACAACAGCAAACGAAGACACCCCGGTATGTAAGATTGAATCATTTTGAAGATCAAATAATTGGAAACAAATTTAAAGGAGTTATGACAAGAGGAAGATTGGAAAATGAAGAGGTATGTCTTATTTCTCAAATTGAACCATCATCTATCAATGAGGCATGTGAAGATAAATTTTGGATTAAATCTATGGAAGAAGAATTAGGACAAATTGAGAAAAATAATACGTGTACATTAGTTCCCCGACCTAAAGATAAAAATGTAATTGGAACCAAATGGGTATTTAGAAACAAACTTAAAGAAGATGGTAAGGTTGTCAGAAATAAAGCAAGAATCGTGTGTAAGGGATATTCTGAGAAAGAAGGAGTAGATTAAAATGAAACCTTTGCACCGGTAGCTAGAATTAAGGTAGTCAGATTATTCTTGGCTTTTGCAGCTCACAAGGACTACAAGGTTTACCAAATGGATATTAAATGTGCATTTTTGAATGGAGATCTTGAAGAAGAAGTATATATTGAACAACCTTATGGATTTTCTTTAACAGATGACAATGATATGGTTTGCAGGCTAAGAAAAGCTCTGTATGGATTGAAACAAGCCCAAAGAGCTTGGTATGCAAGGTTGGATAAGTATATTTTAAAGATTGGTTTTACTAAAGGAAATGCAGATAGCAATTTATATTACAAAATAACTAATGATGACATCTTGATTATTGAAGTATTTGTTGATGATATAATTTTTGGAGGAGAAGATGGATTATGTAAGGAATTTTCTATTAAAATGCAGCAAGAATTTGAAATGTCTATGATTGGAGAAATAAAATTCATTTTAGGATTGCAGATTTCACAGACTGATAAAGGTATATTTTTGAGTCAATCCAAGTACTTGAGAGAATTGCTATAGAAATTTGGAATGGAAAACTCTAAATCGGTAAGCACACCTATGACTACAAATGACAAGTTATCTCAAAGGGATGAATCTACACCTATTAATCAAACTAGATACAAATCTATGATAGGAGGTTTACTATATTTGACACAAACCAGGCCTGATATTATGAATGTTGTATGTATTGTTTCAAGATTTTAGAGTAATCCTAGGGAAAATCATGAATCAATAGTAAAAAGGATTTTTCGGTACTTACAAGGCACAACAAATCTTGGATTATGGTATCCTAAAGATGAAAATTTTGACCTATGTGCATACACAGATGCAAATTGGGCAGGAGATGTGGATGATACAAAGAGCACCACTGGAGGAGCATTCTTTCTTGGAAAGAGATTAGTTTCTTGGTTGAGTAAGAAATAGATTTGTACATCTTTATCAACAGGAGAATCAGAATATGTTGCAGTAGCAACTAACTATACACAGGTATTATGGCTTAAGGTAAAATGCAAGGAACCCATTACTATATATTGTGATAACACTACATCAATTGACATATCTAAGAATCCTGTATTACATTCTAAAACAAAACATGTTTCTATCAAACTGAATTTTCTAAGGGAAAAAGTTGAAGAAAAGGAGATAAAACTGGTTTATGTGAATACTAAAGAACAGCTTGCAGATATTTTCACAAAACCTTTTCCTAAGGAGACTCTTGAATATCTTAGAGATTAGCTTGGAGTCATACCACCATTGGTAGAGACTTAGATAGTTGATGATTGTCATGAGCCGACAGAATTAAAAAAGACAAATCTTTATTCTAGTATTTTATGAGGAAGCTACTTCTCAGGGGGAGTAGTTGGTATTTTGTATGGACTTGAATTTTTTTGCTTTGGCATTTGATGTCAAAGTGGGAGAGATATCTATGGAAAAACACATTATCTTTTAAGAAGATTTGGTATTGAAAATAAATCTTTGGATAAACACATGTTACTCCCAGGCGGAGAAATGGAGATTGTTGGTTTTTGGTATTTGGCATTTCTGTTTTGGCACTTTGATGGTTTTTCCATCTTGTGTTGCCATCAATGCCAAAGGGGGAGATTGTTGGTATTTTGGTATGGTTTTTTCATTGATGTCAATACCTACTAAAAACAAGCACTTTGGAGATCTAGCAACATTCACCGGCAAGCAACTATTGGACAGTTACTGGTATATGGTTCACCGGTAGGATATAATGTTCACCGGTATTTGGAATGATATGGAACACACTTGGTAATATCGAAGACATCATGTGGACACTTTGTTTTGAAGAATTAATCATTGGTATATTCATACTTACATATTTGCTTTTACCAGCAAATAGGTCCAGGTTATCTTAGGGTTACATTGGCAGGTTTATCATTTCCAGATCAGCATGGCACGCTATGGAGATGATTTATTATTGATGTAAATGAATTAAGCTGACATGTTTAATCAGTTATTGCATTAGATATTATATTGTTTGTAAAATGATTTTATTGTAATATCTTGTAGGGCCGACCTACTATTATTGGTCTTAGGGTATGGTATAAATGTAAGATCTTATTTGTAAGATCAAGTAGGGAATGCAAAAAAGAATTGACTGAAGGTATATGCAAGATCAAGAAGAGGTATACACAAAGACATCATTTGAAGGTGAAGATAGGTTTTTGTATAAGCATATCAGCATTACACTAGTACTGAATCCAACATATGAAGATGCTATTTTGTGCAGTATATTCTTATTGGATTTAACCATCCAACTATAGTCAGTGTGACTCCCATTTCGTGATTGAGCAGTGAGCTCTAGGCTATTGGCCTTTCTGCATGTGCAGACCCCATTTATGTACACTTACTATCTGCAGTAGTATAATCTAATTGTGGGTAAGGTTTCCCACCATGGTTTTTCCCCTTACACGGTTTCCACATACAAATATTGGTGTTATGTGTTGTGGATGACTTTATGTTTTGTTTCATACATTAATCTTTACCAGTATAGCAATTTACTGTTAACACTATGTACCAGCACACTTAACTAGTTTACCGGTATTAAGCATGAAGTTGGTTAATTAGTTTTTTGTTTGAATTTATTAGACAACTGATTCACCCCCCCCCTCTCAGTTGTTTCTAGGACCTAACAACACCAAAATATTGACCTTTGAATGCTCGATACAACCACTAGACCTATAGAATCCACAGGAGGTTGTTAAACTATGTCATGAATCCCTACAAGTGACGCTGGCCCACTGCCAACACATGGCACATTAATAGGTAACTCTTGCATTTTTTAATCTGAAAGGCATGACATTCCAACAATAGGTACCCCATGAGCATGTAAAAGTTGATTTTTTCTAGACTTCTGGTTCTATTTGGATTTGATTGTAACGTTAGAAACCATCCATGAGGGATAACATGGTGTGTCCTGCTATTAACTCCATATATATGTCTATATTAGGTAAAGGAAAGTCATCCTTTAGAGAACCTTTATTAAGGTCTCTTAATTTTGTTCATATTTGAATTCTCTTGTCTGGTTTCCGATACAAGTACAATGTTGGAAATCCATTCTACATAGTCAATTGGCTGGATGAATCCCACATCTAGTACTTTTTTTAATTCTTCTTTGACTAGAAGTGCTACATGTGGATGCATATTTATTAACTTCTATTAATTGTCTTAGCTCCAAAAGATATGGATAAGTGGTGCATGATTAAATCTATATCTATCCCTACCATATTAGCATAGGATTAAGAAAAATTGATTTGCTTTTCTTCGAAGAACTTGGTGAAATTGGGTCATTCTTGCTATGTCAATGATTCATCCAGGTGTATGATCTTTCATCTGCTAGTGCTTTAGAGAGGTTTTCACCATTTGATATTCCCTTTCTTTTTACTTTTTAATGATCTAACACTACCATTATATGGTTTTCACCATTAGATCAATTTTTTGCTTGATTTGTTTTGCGACTAAAAGACTTGGCACTCCCCTAGTTGAAAGTTTTATTATGAGATCCACTGGTGGAACATGTTTCCAGATTCACTAAACATGTTGATATTTGGTGACTAATCATGCAAGTATTGTACACTCATTATGTTATAAAAAGCTGACATTGAAAAAACTCTAAAAATAACTTAATTTGAGTGTTGCCCTAAAATTGCTTGTTATAAGTGGCTAGAATGTAAACGACATTGTAATGGTGTTGCACTAATTTACTAGATTATAAGTAAATATTGGATGGTTGTGTTCTATGGATGTATCCCATCTTGGGTTAACCACATTAAATCTCTATTTTATCTGTGTTATGTATTTCTTTTCTTCATCTTTTATGTTTGTATCTGCATATAAAAGTTAATTCGTATTTTCTCAGGATCTGCCTAAATCCTAACAGAACAAAGTTAATGGACAATATCATCATCTTCTTGGAAGATAGGTATATTAAGTAGTTATGTTTATTCCAATTCAATGAGTTCAGGATGTACCAGTAGTAAGGAATCATCTAGTGGGTTAAGTTATATGATAGTAAGTGTCATGATCAAAATATTGTCAAAGTTTGTGATAGCAAGGTCAAGGTCTATGATGTTACTCTTCTCGAGTTTGTCTATCTCGTTTAGAGTCTAATTGTCCTCACTTGAGTCATCAATATATTGTGATCCAAATTCAAATGGTTTTTACCTTGATATTTGTCCTTCGTAGAGCACTGGTGCATATGCTTGGATCACATCAATCTCTTTATCTTGATAGGTCTTCATAGATGGGGAATCCCATTCATATTCATTTGAATCTATTTTATAACTAGATTGTCATCTGTGGATTTATTCATATAGATTATGGTTAGCATCCTCTCTCTTGATAGAAATTTCTTCTTGTTTTTTCTCATATTCCTCCTCTTATTATTTACAAGCTACTTCTTCCTCTTGTTATTTGTGTGTTGCTTCTTCTGCTTGTGTGCAAACTGGAATATCCTATCCAAAACCTAGTCCTGATTTATGTTTAGTATTTTGAGAAGGAAGTTGTATAGGTTCTAGAATGTCTTTTTTTCTTTATCCAATAGGACCATTGCCATCATATACCAATTTTTACATGATTTTGAACCCTTTACCATATTGCTCTATTTGAACTCTGATATTTAAAGCTTCTTGCTTGGTTTATTCTTCATCACTGTATGGCCACTTTAGGATGTCTTTATCATTAGATTCATCTTCTATAGTTCCTTCTTTGAAAAATGGACCAACAAAGAGCTTGATGGGCTATGAAGCTTGTTGTTTAGATGTTGATGGTTGTCCATGCGATTTTGATAAAACAAGTAGTTTTGATAGACATAGAGAATGTTTAAAAGAATATTCTCACATACCCTTATCTTTTAGCTGAATCTTTTTCTCAAAATATATTGATAAAGAATTGAGTTGGGTTTCACTACTTGATGAAGTAGACGAAATAGATTCCCTGTTGTGTGGTACAAATATACCTAGATAAGATTTAAAGCACAAATATTTAGACTAGCTCCTCCAACTATTAATAAATCTTTGACCAGATGTTTATAAATTAAAACTTTGATATGGAGAGAGATGTTATGCGGATGACTTAAAGAGATGTCATCGTTCTTAGAAAATGATAGATTGTGAGGTGCAATCAAATTCCCCACAATGGCTTGGAATTGATCTATATCCAAATTGTTCAATATCATGGTGTCTACTTGAGATTTTCCTAAAATATCCTTATGTGTGGGTGAGATTTTAAGAATTTCTAGTATGGATATTTGTGCTGGCATCTTTTGCAATTGATGTACTAGGTTGTATTCATTTGAAGGGATAGAAGATATTTTAGAAGTGTTTCCTTTCAAGTCAAATTTAGACTACCCTCATGTGCTTACATTTATTGGTCTATATTCTTGTTTATCCTTGATTTTTATGACATTGATTTGGTTGTCCAATGTTGAAATGCGATTAATGATATTGTCATAGATGTAATTCAGTTTTCTCCCTTTGTAATTAGATGAAGATGGTTCTCCTTTTTCATAATTAGGAAGAGGATCTTTGAATGCACCATGATCATCATTTGTTTTGTGTCCTTCTACTGTTAAGTCACTTTTATTGATCAAGTCTTTAACTAAATGTTTCAATCTTTGGAAATTATTATCTATATGACCTTGGCTTCTATGAAACTCACAATGATACACATCATTCCACCATGTTGGTTTTATTTTTGGCTCAAAATATCTTGTATCTAGTAATGTTATGAGTTTGTTTGTAAGGATCTCTTTGAATGCCAATTCAAGGAGTGCCCCAAAAGTATAAATTTTCTTTGATATGGTGCAGGTGTTGGTTTAGATCTAGTGTTATTTGGATTGTTTGAATGTAGTACTTAATAAGTTTAAGATTGGTTATTTTGGTTTTATGTTATGTGCATCGTCTATACCACCATTAATAATGTTCTTGTTTCTTTTCCAAAATTTGTATTTTTCATTGTTATCGTTTTTGTTGTAATTACTAGAAAAGTTTGTTCCTTCTTTCGAGAATTTTAATACTCTTCTTTTCAATGAGGCTTCCTCAATTTTGAGAACATTTTCGATTATATTTTGAAAAATTGGTGGACATTGTAATTGGAGTCTATAACTCATTTCACTATTCAGAGTATCAATGAAAATATCCATTTTTTCTCTTTTAGGTATAGGGCGAGGATATCTAGTAAACAACCATCTCCACCTTTGCAAGAAGGCAAGGAATGATTCACCATTTTTCTATTTTGTGTTGCATAGGTCAAGGATAGTTACTTTGTGTTGAATATTATAGGAGTATTAAGATACAAACTTGTCTACCAGCTATTTGAATGTTCTGATACCTGTTGAAAGTTTTGAGAACCATTCCTTGGTTTGTCCACCCAAACTTATTGGAAACAAACTCATTAAATAGGTCTCATTGAGTGTAAATTATAAAATCATGGTAGAAAATTATCTCACATGGTCTTGTGGGTCAGTTTTGCCATTGTATTTATTGTATTTTGGAATTTCACAATTTGGTGGAAATGGTATTGTGTTTAAATTCCAATCAAACGGATAGAGGAAAATGTCTTCCAATGAAAACCTTTTTGTTGAGCTCCCCTTTATATGTCTTGCATTTGTTGTTGAAGAAACTAAATTTATTGTGTTAAGGAATTAAAGGGATTTCTATCATTAGTTCTTGCCTCAATTTCTACTTTCTTGGGATCTTCTTTTAATATGTTCATGTCAAAATTAGCAGGTAGTTTAGTACCCTGACTGGCCAACATTAGAAAGTATTTTTCTCGGTCATTTTCTAAAACTTTTTCCAACAATTTGGGGTCATGTTGAGCATCTTGATTTAGTTCATTAGTTATCTCCTCTGCTTTGGTGTCTTTATGCCTATAAAAAAAGGTTTCCTCTCTTTCTACCATGACTGATTGTGATTCCATTTCCTTCCCTTTAAGTTTTTGTTTCTGAGCTCTAGTTAGTATGGGCATATGAGTGATCTAATTGTGACTTTTTTGAAAGATTTAACTAATGAACATTGATGAAAGGTTACCTTCAATAGGTAATGACTCAATAGGTGATTTATTGTTATGACATATAGAATAAAAATATTAGACCACTTTTATGGAGAGATTGGGATAAAGCAGATCTTTCTTGAAAGTTACGATATTTTAAAGATTCTTCATCAAACTTATTTCCATAATTGTGTAGATAATTAAGGTAATAGTGTAGGAATGTACGATTTTTTAATAAGACTTTTCAAGTTATATAGAGAAATATTCTCTTTAAGATTTATTTTTTAGTAATTTTCCATTTCTTCAATCGATGGCAAAGGGTCATACAAGTGATTGAAAATGTTTTAAAATTTTGATCTTTCTTGTCAATGCCAATTTAATATGAGATATCTAAGTCAAATAGGAAAGATCCTTCCTATTGATAGGAATAGGGTAATCTAATTTGTAGTGTTGTTTCATGATAAAGGATGGTGGATCCTATTGATGAGATTCTTCTGAAAATCAGAGACCATTGATAATTGAGCACTTCAATTGTTTGATCCAAATTTATGTGAAATGGTTGCACTTGCAATAATCAAATTTCTCTAGATTTAAACTAATATTGTGATACAAAGAGATCCAACCTTGAAAATGGTATCTGAAAGTAATCCCAGTTTTTTGAGAACTCATAACTAGTTTATGGACTAAAATAGGTAGTATATGTGCTAAAATATTCAATGTATGTGCTAGTATGGACCTGGAATGCAGTAAGTTGTCCTCTGAATGTGTCAAACTATCCTATGTATGTGCAAAACTGGGACTAATTTGAGTTTCTAGCTATTTTTGGAGGTTAAATATTCTTCTTGTCAGATGCACTACTATTGACACTATATGCACCACTATCTTTCTTCTATGCCCTACATGAAGACCTTGATGCACTATTATGTTGGGTACGCATGCACTAATGTTTCTTATTAATGTGCTAAACTACTCTACAACTAGAGATTTTAACAATTTGATTGTATTTTGAGTGAAAAAAATTGAGTGTTTAATGGATGATCTTTTGAAAAATGACTGAGAACACAACATAAATCAATAAGATAGTAGTTTCGATTTGTTTCACGTTATAATCTAAACAATGAGTGTATGTTCAAGGATCTTTACAAATCCCTTTTTTTTATTGGTTTGAAGAATAAAGACACATTGGTCAGACTCTTCTATTCTCAAGCGTCATCAATAATACCACAACTCACATCTTCATACTCCTTCAGCTCAAATAGCTCTGTCACACCTGAGGGTGCACCCATTTTTTTGCCTTTTGCCAGAATTTGAACCAAAGAGAATTTATTCTCAATTGGATCATTTACTTGGGAGATGTATGGTGAGTGTCTTGGGGGAAGATTCTTCCCCACCCTTGAATTGTGATACTTAAATTTTTGAATAACTGACTCAACTTGTCTTCTACACTTAAAACTTGTAGTAATGGTTACATTTTGTGCATAAATGATAAACTCCCTCAAGAGGATTCCCAACATTCAGAACAAAGGATTTATGTATCACAAGGATATTGGGGGAAGACTATCAATGAACACTACAGTTGGATGTTATTTTCATCACAATCCACATTTTATTATGGTGGGTTGGAATACTTGGTGTTAGTCATTCCCCACTTAGGTCATTCCCCTCTCACCGGCCTTAAGGGCTTCTCGGGAGGGTAGGCCTACTAAAGGATTTATCCTAATATGATAAATGAAAGTGAGTTTGGGATTTTAGTCACCCAATTAAGGGGAGAGCATATTCCAATCACAAAAAAAAGAAAATATGTTGTTCATTAACCCTTTGCAATAAGAAAATAAAATCTAACTTGTTCTTTTTAGCTTGCACCAAAATGAAATGTGAGCTACTTGCAAAAAAGAGAAGGTTTTTTTGTTTATTCTTTTTATCCTTCACCAGAAAAGAAAATGAATTTATTTTTATGGCACCAAATGAAATATGAAGTTCTTTTTATCTATAACCAAATAAAGTGTGATATTCCCTTTTAACTTTGCAAAAAAAAAATGTGGAGTTCGTTTTAAACCTTTGTAACCAAAAATGAAAACTTAAAAAAAATGGTAAAATAAAAACTATTCTAACTCATTTATACCTACAAACCAAGTTAGTCCCTGGAAAACACTTGAAATATTAGTCCAATATAGTGGGCTCAGAAGCCTAAAATCCTTCTTGGTGTTACAAAATTTGGCTCTCTGCCTATGACAACTGTGCTACTTTAGTGAAAGAAAAGTGCTAAAACAAAGAACAAATGTGCTAGAAAATAGAGTGGACATGCTAAAGTTTGCAGTAAATATGCTACAATATAACTTGTATGTGATATTCTGATAACTAAATGTGCCAAAAGAAAGTAAGATATAGAGTAAAGATAGATTGTTCAGATGTACTTAAACTTTGTGTATATGTGCTGCTTTGGTCCTTCAATGTGTTATAATAGAGTGCCCATGCACTAAAATTTATGCTCAAAGCGCCATTGTTTACAAACAATGCATTGTTTTGGGACTCTGTTGGAAACCTGTACTTGAACCTACGCAAAAATTATTAAAATTTTTGGGGACTTACCCCGAGATGGGTACCAAAAATGTATGCTAGAATTATGATATCATTTGATTAAGAAAAAAGTAACTAAACATACCAATGAAATATTATATATAAAAGTATTTAATTAATGAGCAATTAAACAAAGAATCCTTCAAAGACATTCCATTGTTCTCTATCTCCAAATATTCCTCAAGTCATGGTTTTTCTCCTAGATCATTGAGCACTTGACTTTCAGAAGGACAACCCAAAGAATGAGTGATCTGATAATGATCTATATGATATGCATTTTAAGATCTATGAGATAATAATAATGCTTGTTATAATTGATCTATGATAATGGAAATATTATGCTATTGATGATGAGACTGCTATGATATTGATAATGATGTTATGATCTAAAATTCTTCTAAAAGGCTTGTGTGTGAGAGACTTGATTAATTCAAAAAGACTTGTGAGAGTGACCAATGTAGCACCTTGGTAATGAAAGAATGAGTCCTATTTATAAAAAAAATAGGAAAATGAAGGGTTGAGATTCAATCGATGGAGCAAGGGTTAAGATTGCTTGAGGAATGGGTGATCCTCAATCCATGCACTCCTCTTCAACCCAATCACATGTTGACGAATGCCAAAATGGGAAGGCTTGAGAGGAGAGGGCCAAAGTATTAAATGCCTGAAGAGACATGATGGTTACCCTGGATGGTTGGATTACGGTTAAGTTAATGGATAAGGTTATTATCCAAGGGGTAAGGGAATCTCCAAGGGTTAAAGGATTACATTAGTCAAAGCATTAAATGCTTGAATATACTTGAGGATTAACTTGGATGGTAGGGGTTGGTGGCTAATCCTTCAACCAATGGTGAATATGGGTTAGTTTCGTCAAGGACCCATATGGGTTGAGTTGTTGAATAGAGAAGGCCTTTAAGGCCTTGTAAGAGCCTTAATTGTTTCAAGAAGTGACCCTTCCCTAATCCCTTAGTTTAGGAATGTGGAAGTACTTAGAAGGGAATCAGGGTAATGATTGGGATTTAATCATGATTAGAAGAATGATTAGTATGCAACTTGCATTTTCTAGAAAGTGCAAGTGGATGATGGATTTTTAAATAAATATTTATTTAAATGTGAGGGGGGTGATGTAATTAAACAAATATGATTTATTTATTTAATTAATGGTCTAAATTTGGTTAAGTGAATTAACTAAATTGAATAATTTATTTAATAAATAGAAGAAGAGGGTTGGGGTTAATTAATTAAATATTAATTTAATTAATAGATAGATGAAAGATAACTAAACAAATATAAAATTAATTTAATCAAGTCGACGGAAATAGGTGTCTACACTTTGAATTAACATTTTGAGTTAAGTTGTCTAGATTTTACGTTACCATGGGAGATCTCTATAAATTTCAGGTTGAAGATGAGAAGATTGTTGGCAACAACAATGAAGGAAAATTGTGGGGGGGGAATCATTTTTAATTGGACTAAACAATTTAAGCACAACTCTCAAATTTGATCAACAACAACAATGACAAAAATAAACACAATAACAACACAACACATTACACCAAAATTTTGACACAAAAACCTCGATTAAGGGAAAAACCACGATGGGAACCTACCCACAATAAGATTATACTCTACAGTAAATATTACAATGGGGAATGCACATGCATTCAAGCACACTACCTGGAGATCACTACTCAAAATATAATGACCCAAAACGCTACAACCCACAGGGAAGGTTCACTACCTTACAGTAATATTCGAACTACAATCCAGTTTAGATAAACTGAAATATTAGCATCTCCTAATGCCTGATACAATTCTTGTAAAGCACTTTTGTCTATCCTACATCACTCTCTATGCAATAATATACTCTAAAAGATGAATTCTCTTATTCACAAATACACCACTCTTTGATAATGCAAGCATAACCACCACATCCAATTTACATGAATATAACACCCATTTATACAAACAATCAACCTTGACTACAAGATCGATTGAACCCTCAAGACCTAATTACAAAATTACATCACATGATAAATAAATCAACCACCAAACCAATAGAATGTCATTTCCAACATAGTGTGGACCCAAATCAAATCCTTGAACATGCAACTCCACCAAAAATCTCGCTAGGATCAACCACAACACGCTACACCACTGAAAATGTTGCATAAAACGAAGAACATCCCTAGACCCATAAGATCTTCAATAACATGAACAAATATCAATTTAGACTACCAAAATAAACAGGAAATTATTAGGAAAAAATCATTTAATAACCATCCATAATAGCTGCAACAACACCACTTAATCAAATCTACATAGATCAACACATTGATACTCAAGAACACCTATCAGCAACAACTGGGACAAGAAAGATAACTTGCAGACCACCAAATCATGAACCATATAAATTGAAGATACAAACGAACATCCCAAACACTCTCTAAAACTTGCAACCAAAGATTCAATCATATCGAAGCTCAATAGATCTAATCCTAACTTAACTCTCTGCAATCACCAAAACACAGGAATATATTGACATCAATGACAACAACATATCTTTGCAGTAGCAATATCTAACAATCTCTCTCTTTGGCATTTATTGCAAAATATGGATTTTAAAAACAATCAATGTAAAGAAAGAAATCAACAACAACAATATCCAACAATCTCCCCCTAAGATCATCCACACAAAGCTTGAAAGATAAGGCATGTTTTTACATGCTTCTCTCCCTATTTGACAACAATGACAAAGACAAAATACATATCATTATTCTTTCCACCAAACTCAAATTAAATAACACCATACTAACTATTCCAGCTGAGTAGCAACACCAACTCATCAATTCATACAAGAAGATAAGACTATGAAGTCCACCAGATTAATGCATCTCAATGCATCTAGTTCTCATCAAGAGGGGTAGAGACCCCTAACTTGTCTCTCAAATATACAAATGTATCTACAAGTAAAGGCTTATTAGAGATATCTTCAATTTGATCCTTTGTAGATACATACTCCAATTCGACTTCTTCATCACTGACTTTGTCACTAATGAAATAATACTTAATTGATATATGCTTTGTTTTAGAATTCAGTACCAGATAAACAACTCTAATGTCTTTCAACATGTTTTTCATCCAAACTACCCGAGTACAGTTGCTAGCAACAACAATAGATTCAAGTTTTGCAATAGATAGATAAATAGCATCTTGTTTCTTATTAGATCATGAAACCAACTTCTTTCCGTTAAACAATGCTCCATCAGTAGTTCTCTTCCAGTCATCATCACCAGAATCACCAAAACACAAGAATACATTGACATCAATGACAACAACATATCATAGCAGCAACAGTATCCAACAATCTCCCCCTTTGGCATTGATGGAAACATATGGATGTGAAAAACAATCAATGAAAAGATAGAAATCAACAACAACAATCTCCAACAAAGATTACTTTGATATGTGAACATGATAACCTGAAGAATAATGATCTTAATATTTCACATTTATTAGAATAAATTTTTGAAGAAGACACTCAACTAGAAGTAGAACATCATGATTTACCACTTAGAATTAATAATGATGATATGCCAGTAGTTGAAATTAGTGATGATGATAAGCATAATACATCATTGATAAATGTTGTTTCTTGTGATATGCATGTGCATGAGAATAATAGAGTGGTGAACCATGAGTTAAAACCTCAAGAATAAAAAATCATAGCGCATGAGAATATACATACAACAAAATATGTATTCAATCAAGTTGTATCTCTCCATTCTCCATTACATTTTGATAATTTTTAGTTTGAGTATGATTCTAAGGGTGATAAAACATGCTTATGAATTGGTCACAATCATGATTTTGTATTCATTGTGCATAGAATTTGAACAAAAATTTCTTCTTTTAGTATTTTGAGTGTGAGGATGAGTTTGAATTTATTAGAACCATATGGGGTGGATTAATACTATTATAATTTTTTATTAAAGTGGCAAAGCCACTAAATATTTTATATTAATATAAATAGAAAATTTAAAATAGAGTCCAAAAAACTCAATCCTCAGAGAGAAATAACGAGAGCCCAATATAAATTATCCTAAAATAGAAGGAAATAACACATAAGCCCTATTACAAATAAAGGTTATATAATGCCTTCATAAACCATAGTTCAAAAAGAAACAAAGATGATATATGCTACATAGAATATACACAAGTGCAAAAATAGAATCAAAGAGGCCCGAGAAACTAATTTCTTGGACCACCATTGAGAGGAGCACCAACTTGATCTAACAAAAGAGCATCTTCAAAAGCATCCTCATTGAAGGGGGAATTTTCTATAGAGGAAGTACATCCCAAGGATCCTCTAATAACTAGATCATGAGCTCAATGAGAGAATAGATGCCTATGAAAATATCCAAGTCCATAGTAAGGATGCAAAGAGCCACATGATCTAGAACAATCTTGAATCCAAGAATTGTATCATCATACCTATTGTAGATGATTGCAACCTAACTACATGTGATAGTTCTCCATGGCAACCATTAGTAAGAATATCATCAAAAGATAAAAGACAATTGATAGGAAAAATAGATTATCCAATTCCTCAAAGGAAAACAAGTAGGATTGTAAGAAAACATTTGATAGAGCTCGCACCATACATTAATCTAGATTAAAATCCATGCAAATAGTGGGAAACTGAGAAACCACTCTAGAAGAAAAATTAGATGGGTTCTCACCTAGCCACCACTTACCAATAATAATCCTAATTACACAAGCATAATCCACATTAGGTAGTTGAAAAATCCTACCAAGTTTCTCATCATTGAAAGCATGCAGGTCACCAAATTTCTAGTATTTTCTTGTGATTTCCTGAGACTAAAATGTGATACCACATACTATCACAGACAAAAGATAGAGAGTAAAAATCATGATATCTTTGAACATACAAATAAACAATTTATAGAAAGCTAAAAACCATGCCAAAAAACCACCATTCTTGGTAATAACTAAATACATAGTTGGTTGTATTGCAACCAAATGTGTGAGCAATTTAAAGATCATAATTACCAATACTATGACCCAGGCCAAATGTTTCATAAGAACCCCCAAGTTGGTAGATGAAAGAAAAAAATAAATCATTGATGATATAACATATCACAGAGCTGCAATTTCTTCTAAATTTGTGACTCCACACTCCCAATCTCCTATCCTTCCTCAAAAATCCATGTGAGCTAAAAATTTGAAAGTATGCCTAGGTTGAATCTAGGGTTGGGTGAAAACCTTTTCTCCATGAAGTAGTGTTTTCATTACTCATGATTAGATGTGAATTTGAATCCTTATCAACCCATCAACCATTTTGAAAAACCCACTAAGGAATGTAGGGGGAGTAATTCCATGTGCTAAAAGGATTAGTATGTGGAGACAAATCCAATTAGGCCTCATCACCCCACTGGTTATTATTGCTACATTCAATAAAAAACCAATTAAGAGGCAACCCATATTCTTGTTCTAGTTTTTTTTCACATATTCTATGTTGTGTTCAGTTAGGTAGGTGTCTAGTTAGCTAGTTTTTTCTTTTAGTTTTAGTAGCTAGTTTTGTTTTTCTTGTCTTTGCTAGCTAGTTGGTTATCTAGTTAGTGTTTGTTTATTCTTTTAGTTTGATTTTTCTTGGTTTTTTCTCTTCATTTTTATTTTAAGTTTTCCTTTTTATTTCTATATTTTTCACTCATTTCAAAGGTCCTTGGGTCTTACTTTTCTAGTAAGGTGCATATTCCTTACTGAAAAAGTGCATGTTTTTATGGGTAAGTGGTGTAACCACTATTAGTGATATGTTTAATTTATTTCTTGATAGAAAATTAATAATTTTCTCAGAAAAGTTAGTTTACATCTTTTATATCAGTTTGTGTGTTTGCTAATCAAATGAGAGTTAAGATAATTTTTGTACTTGAGATGATGATTTCTTGAAATATTATATATTCTCACACATTAATGCTTCTTAGAGCATGATGAAATGAGTTATTATAGATGGTTATTAGTTGTAAAATATTAATATTTTTCCTTCTAAGTTACTATTGGTATTTTTGCATCAATCTTAGCCATGAAAATAACTGATCTGACATATCATTAATGGTTAAAAACCCTCCTGTATTTTTTCCTATGTCTTAAACCATAAACCCTTGAGGAATATTTATATTTACCTTAAGGATTCTAGCCTGACATTCTTTTATTTTTTTGACCTACTAAGTTGGCCATTTAAATTAAACACCACCAGTTGAAGCCCTCTCAAAAATTTTGAGACCATCCATGTTTTACCCTATACTAGTGGGGTTGTCCACTACTCTTGTTGTTTTAATTTTTTGTGCTTTGTGTTCTGCCCCATCCCCACAATGTCCTAGGTACATAACATATGCGCACATTATCAAAGGTCATTTTAAGTTGGATTATGCTTTATCATTTCTTGGAACTCATTTGAGTCTCCTTTTCTCTCTTAATGAGTTTCTGAGCTTCCAAGATTCCATTTGGGGTTGTGCCTTGATGATGGGGACAACTCAAGACTCAATAAAGTCTTTTGAAGTGTTTCACTGAGCTTCGAGCTACGTTTTACTTCACATGAACTATCAATGTTTTGTTACTCAGGAACTTGGTGAACTATTTCTTATCTCTTATCGAGTCACAAATTCTGTTGAAAAGTGGAGGGGTTAGTGTACTCGCTACTCACTCAGGTATTTTCTTGACCTTGCCATGTGTCCTAGAAGGCCGATTAGCAAGACAAAGGAGTTACTCAATTCTCATTGAGAGGATTTTTCTTGTCTTAATGAGTTTCCGAGAGGAGAACTAGCAAGGGTTTGCTTTTACTTGTGGAGCTACAAAAGTGACAAGGAAAATATTGGGCCCCTTATCCGATCTTGGCCATCCATTTTCACATGATAGCATGATCTAGAGGTTTAAATTTAAATTTCATTTGAATGTTTGATTTTAAATAGGTATCTTGATTAGTTGTTGACTTGGTGGTCAAAATTAATTTTTGACGTCATTGATAGGATGGATCTAATCCAATCAGATCCCAACCACTTGCAGTTGATTTAGGATGATGTCCATTACTATGTTGTGGCTCTATAGATGTTTTTTGATGCTTCTCATGCTGATTTATTACACACATTTGAAATTCTATTCTGACATAGCATATTTTTATGATATCTATGTGTAGAACCATCTGGATTTTAAAGGTTTCATGCCCTCTTCGACTACAATAATGATTTTCCTATCCTATGGATCTACTCCAACACACAACAATCAAATCTTTCATCTAATCTATATCATCTATTCCCGTTGTAAACTAACCATAGTCAGTTAACTTTTCTAAGTCTAATCCTCAATCAGAGTTATGCTTGAGCTATAAAGGCAAATTTGTAACATACTTTAAGGGTTTTTCTTCCTTCAATTCTCATACACAATCCATGTTTTTTTATATCTATAATTTGTCCTTGCCTTACATTAATAAAGCTACTTACTTTACCTTGTCTCTTTTATATATGTTGTGTAAGATTGTTTTGCCTTTATATCTAAATGGTTTTCCTCATTTCCAGATTGTTAATTCTATTAATTTAGCTCATTGGTGTTATATTGTAAATGCTCTTTCATTTTAACAACTTATTAATTGTAACCTTCAAATGAGTCTTTAGGAGACTAGGCAAGTTAGATATTTGTGTAATCATAGGAAAGAGAAGACCAATTTTGATCCTTGTGCATCACCTCTTTTATTTTTTAGCATTATTTCTCCCTTTTCCTCTGTGGTTGGTTAGAATAGGTTTAGGCATGAGTGGGTGAAAGCACAAAACTATGTCACCTTTCAAGCCAACATATCAACACAAGCGAATTTAAGTAATTCTAACTAAAAATTAATTTTAGTCAAACATATGGCCTATAAACATTCTTATAGCTATTTTATATTTGGGCCACAAATTTTCCAATTGAGATTGTCTACTAAATGTATATATTATACCACTTTGGGTGTAATTACCAAAAAAAATTCTTTTTTGAGAAACTTGATGCTTCAACAACTCCTACTCTGATAAGTAAGTTTTTTTTAAATGTGAAAATACCCTTTTATAGATCTATGTGCGAATTTTCCAAAATATATATCTTTTAATATTTTAAATAGTTTTATATTTTATATTTTATTTTTATTGAATCTAGGTCATCAACACTAAAATATAAGGTTGATTATCTTGTAAAGGAAAAATACTTAAATTTATCTAAATTTTTTTTAAAAATATGCACTAGAGAAAAGAGTCTAAGTCAAGATGATATAACTCATTTCTAATTTGGACAAATAGTTAAGAAAAAAGGTGACGTCAAATTTATTATATAAAATGTGATGCCTCGTGTAATTTCAATTTCATCATTTTATCAACAACTAAATTATAGTGTTTACTTTATAAGAAAGTACATTCAAATAATTTTTTAAATTTTTATAAAAATTACAAACATAAAATACACAAAAAAAAACTATAAATTTTATTAGTTTACATCATTTCAAAATTCAAAAAACTTGAATTTGTATTGGTCATTTCTTTTATATAAGTGTGGCACGACTTTGTGCTTTTACCCAAGTTTTATAGGTGTTTATTTGGTTGAAAATTGCACCTTGATTAGAAAGGAAGCCAAACTTCTCTAGAGACTCAACCTCACTTGTCAATTCCCACACTTGGAGGTTGTTTCCATGTTTCACAATGTTGTTGGGCATTATTGTTCAACAAGGGCACAAACATTTGTGAAAATAGTTTATGACACACTCGATGGGACTTGTTGTTCATCAAGTTGAAGATTTGGTGTGTTCTTCATTGTATTCAACCTTGAAGATGCATTTTTCAAGCATCTGGAAACTCTACTACTTATATTGGTTCTCAGATGAGACAACATCCAAGGTTCATGTGCAGAATTGAAACAAGAGAATCTCAAAAAGTTATTTATCAATATTTTGAACTCTCAAATTCAAGTTCTCAGAGAAGGAGAGGTAGGCTTTAATTACCACAAATTAGGGGTATTGAGGTAGTTACATCTACACCCCTTGGATCTCATTCTACTCCTTCATCTATTATACGATCACAACCTAGGGTATTGGCCACTCATACAAATAGACCATTATTCCCTCTGGTTGTCCCTAGAAATAAGTCTTTTGTTATATTTAATGTAGGCAATCCTCTTATTTTAGCCCAAAATGATAACATCATAGTAGTTGCTCTAAAAGCCAAACCTTCATTTACTAGTGAAACCTCAATTAAAATGATTGAACATATTCAAGATGTTGGTATTATTTGCATTGTATTTGGTGTAACTAAAGATAATATATTAGTTAGGCTTCTTGCATCATCCTTTAAGGGTAAAGCCCTACAATGGTATAGAGGGTTACCCTCCAACTCCATTAATGACTAGGATGAGTTAGGAGAGAAGATGTGATAAAAAATTGAAGAATAAAAAAATAATTTATCACTTATAGAGGAGTTGACCACTATTATGAGGGTGTTGTTGTCACAAAAGTTTGCACCCTTGATGACACAAGAAACCTTGTTCATCAGCCTTGTGAAACATGGAAACAACCTCTCAAGTGTGAGACCTTGTGCTATTGTGAGGTTGAATCTCCAGAGAAGGCCGAATTCCTCTTGAATCTGAAATGCAGAGTGTTGGACCAACCCAACACTTGGTAAAACTAATCTATGCTCTGATAGGGAAAAGGGAGAGAGAAAAGGGTTGCATGAAAGAAGGGAAAAGGGTTTGCACCCAAACTAAAGTGTTGATCTCCCCTTCCTATGACTGCGTATAACATTAATGAAAAATACCCAAGGATGCACATAATTCTACCCTAATTAGTTATCTAAGTCCTAGTGAAGGTTTGGAATCAATACACTCACTTACACTACCGAAAACCAAAAGAGAATGCATTCAAACAAAGAGGTAAACACTTACACAAATTGCAAGAATTGAAAAGAGGTAAGAAAGATAATTTTATTGATGAAAGGGCAAGGCAAATTTATATATGCAAAGAGACATAAGCCTTCTGCAAAAGAAAAGAAGGGAGAAGATCCTGTACAAATGTTACAGATTTGCCTTTATGGATCAAGAATAACTCAGATGGTTACCATTGAGAAACCCTAACTCCAACTGGTTTAGGTTACAAAATGTTAGAGGAGAGAGTGATCAGATTGACATATCTGATGGCATGCTACAACTAGCCCTAGGAGCGTCCTCTCCCTTTGGAAGAGCAAATATCCCCACAAATCAAAGAAAACCCTGCATTTGGATGTGTTTATGTGTACTGGATACCATCTGCAGGCACAAAAAGTATTCAAACTATGTTGAAGAGGCATGGGTTGCATCAAAAGAAACTACAAGGGTCACCTCTGGAGTTATGGCGATAAAATCCAGTGGTTGGAGTGATATCGGGGCCAAAATCATGCATTGACAAGGTAAAGAATGACCTCAACCATCAGGTCAACAACCACCTTGTACAGAGCATTCCAAACTCAACAACCATCATGAATTCGAACCTCTATCATTGAACTAAGAGATTAGCATGAATATGGATGAGTGAGATCTCTCCATGCAAGCATCCAACAGGCCCAAGAGAAGATTAAAATGTGGTCATCGAATTGGGTCTTTATGAAGATCTGATGACCGCAGATGTACGATGTGGCACCCTAAGTCCACACTTCATTGGCTATATTGACTACTGACTGCACTAAGTTCTTATCCTGCAACAACAATGCGGGTCTATTTTTACCCCACGAGATAAGTCTTTTCTTGATTTACTCTTACTTCCTTATCCCATGGCATCCCACTTATCACCTCTAAACTCCATGGGATAAGATTCCTAGAGTTTGGCCTTTGTTATATCTTATCCCACAGCCCTCGCTTGTTGATCATTTCATCCCATGGGATAATGAGGAAACACATTCCTCATTTAATTTCTTGTCCTGTGGGACCTTGTAAACCTTTGTTCCACTCCATGGGATAATGCTTTCTTTTATTTTCTTTTGCCTTTCTTATCCCGCAGAACCTTATCCCATGAGACCGCTTCTTTTCTCTGTATTGATCTTATCCCATAGCCCACTGTTGATGACCTTGTAACTCCATGGGATAAGTTCTCCTATCCTCATCATTGTTCTCTTATATGTGGGACCTTGCCCTGTGAGATGACCTTTGTCTCCATGATGTTCTTTGATGCTGACTGGGTCCCGCCTCAGTGCCAATTAACTTGCTGCAACTGAGACAGTCAATAACATGACATGTTATTGACATGAGTTGTTGATATAGCATACTAGGCTTGGGGTCAATAACACTCGTATTATTGACACATCATATTATCCTTGTGTTATATGACTACAAAACTATGAAGAAGTAGTTGTTGGCAATTGACACTTAATTGGCTGGTTTCAATATGTTGTCATTGATGGCAACATGGTAATTTATTTTGGCTTCATATTTTGGGTTAGTTGTGTGCTAGCAGGGACTTCACAGACACTACACTAACATCGACACCAACACCGACAAGTTGGATAGATTTATTTGGTTATCCGCAATATAGGCCGACATGACTTCATAAGGTTATCAGTATTGGAGGCCAACATCATTTGGGAGATCTAGCATCGACAATTGATTTTGATATTTATGTATATGTGTTATTCAACTGACATGTATATTGATTTTATAATTATATTTATAAGCCGACATAAGGCATGATAAATTGTAAAGGGTATATAGATTAGTTGGTTAGATCATTTTGTGTAATGGATTGATAAGAGAATATGATAATGTAAATAAGATGTGAAAAATATGAGTGATATCATGTATGTGAGGATATTTATGTGAGGCTTATTCCAGTAAAGGGTTTAGGGTTTCCAACTGAAATAAACAGAGCTTTACCAGAATTGTATTCATGCATAAAAGATGTTATCTTTTCATTTTAATCATTTCTCCACATTGTAGTCTAGATTTGTATGTAGTCAGTGAGGCTCCTTTGTGATTGAGTAGTGTGCTCTAGGCTATAAGCCTTCCTGCATATGTAGGCCCCCATATTTTGTAATATCTTTTCATATGGCCATTGGATTAATATTGTGGGTCACAAATCCCACTGTGGTTTTTCCTCTTTGAGGTTTTCCACATATAATTTTGTGTATTATGGTATTTATCTGTGTGATTGTCTTATTGGTTGCTTTACTTCTTTCAATCTTATATGTAGTGGTTTACCAGTTGGTGAATGCATGTTTTAATAAGAGTAAAATTAATCATTCTTGTAGAACACTAGTTCACCCACCCCCACTTAGTGTTCTTTGATTCCAACAATTGGTATCAGAGCCTTGTACCTCAGAGGAAGTTTAACAGCTTGAGGAAGATCCTAAATCTAGAATCCATGGATACGAGTTTGGAAAAGAAACTTAAGGTGACACGTGAAGATTATGATGCTGAAAGGATGAAGAACTTGAAGCTACAAGGTGAATTGAATTCTTCTCAGGAATTAATTCTTGTCCTACAGGAGAGGTTGTCATTTGTTCAAGCTAGGAGGAAGGAACTTTTGCAAAATTGGGATGATGAAGAGAAAGATGCACTTAAGGAATAGTGTCAGAAGTTGAGTCAAGAGAACATGGTCATGAGAAATGAAATGCAAGCTATAACTATGATAATGTCTAAGGAGATTAAAGATTAGAAGAAAAAGGAAGAAAATCTTGTTGTATCTCTGAAGAAAAAATTTGAAGAATGTGGTAGGTTGGTTCATGAGAATGATATGTTGAGAATTGATTTAGTACAATTCTAGAGTAATGGACAAGAGCTTGAGAGACAAATGATAATTCTGAGAGATGATCTGACTATTTCAAGTGAGTATAAAGAAAAATTTAAGATTAGTTCAACATAGTTATATGAGTTATTGAAGAGACAAAGGAAGAATGGATATTCCAGTGGACTTGGATTTGAACAAGGACAAAGTTCTAGTACTGCAAATGAAGATCAAAACCATAAGGCACTGGTAAGGCAATTTAATGCTTATAAATTTAATGGTAGATGCTTTGTTTGTAATAAATTTGGTCACATGTCTAGGCAATGTAGAAATAGAGCAAATCAGAACCCTAATTTTTCTCCTGGTCAATGTTCTAAATGTAATTAGTATGGACATAAGACAAAAGATTGCAGAATGAATGTTAAATGTTATGCATGTAAAAAATTTGGACATATGGCTAATGAGTGAAGGTCTAGCAATTATATCATTTTTAGCAAAGAAATCAAATGAACAATGTTACATGTTATGCATGTAATGAGACTTGACATATTGCTAAATTCTATAGAAGTAGAAATCCACCAGTTGGTAATGGAGGATCAAATGAGAAAGGGAAAGAAAAGGTTAATGAAATCCGACGATATCATACCCAAAGATGGGTTAGGAAGTTAGAAGAACAATGAGTAGATGCACTGGTTACTCAATTGATAGAGGAGGTTACTCCTGCATCGATAGGAATCTCATCCAACAAATAAGGCAGATGCCTTAGGGGTAGGAAAAATTCATGAAAATGTTGCATATGCCCCAGGAAGAGGTTCTGGAAGATGTTCCAAACATTGAAGATGCTTAACCTAGGAAAGATGAAAGAAGAAAATAAACACTAGTACATTCAGGGATAATTTCTGGCAACCTGCCATTGGAAGTCTGACTATTTTTCATCAAACTGCTAACAAAAGTAGCAATCAAAAACTTGTCATCGGACTTCCCGCTAATTCCATTGATCATCAAAATTCGGACCATGCCATGAACTCTTTTGATGGTGGCTATGATCACTCCTCCAACCACAAATATCGTTAGAGGAGCATCAGAATACCAATGCTCCCCCACTACCATGCATTGACGACCATCTGACAAGGAAGTGTCATCGGACATACAACATCCTTGTTGGTTATTTCTGTAGTTGTCATCAGAATTCTGACATAATCAAAAACTTTGCAGAAGCAGAAGATACAATCTAAAGAGTCATGTGCAAGTAAATTTGTAAAAGAAAGCAAGTAGGCATAATCTTGAATGACATGGAAGCAAGCTCATCAGCTGCCCATAAGAGATCAATTAGAGAAGAGCAAAGGAAAGTGTTAAAGGGTGATAAATACATAGATAGTATGTAATACAAACAAACAATGTGTGGAGTGTGTGATGTGGTCTCTAATTTATGTTCAGAGGGACTAACTGGTTTTGGAGTTCTAGGGAAACCTATTGGGCCACGCTTGGAGGAAATCAATGTGTTCATGCAAGGGCCACCTTTTTTCTATTATGAGAATGACAATTTTGCACTGAAGGATATTTGGAAGACAATATCTAAAAATTTCTATGGTGTGGAACTAGAGTTGGTGGACTCGAAGTACTTTTCAGCTTCAAGAAGACCAAGAGGCTATGCACACAATCTCCCAATAGAAGGGAAATCTCAAGCATTACCTCCCCCACATGACTATTCAGGAAGAAATTCCTCAGACAAAGGACTATTCACCTCCATTGGATCAAAGAAAAAAATTGAATTCCATACTCTAGATGATGTGGTAGTGTCCTTCATGAAGAATTCTGTACTATAATTGAAAATTCACGAGGGAAACTACAAGATAGTGAACAGAAATACATTCTTGAAAAGTGTGAAGAATGGAACTTGGTTTGGGTGGGGCTAGGTCAGGTGGATCCTCTATAGGTTGATGAGATAGAAATTATATTAGGATTTGAAAAAGATCACACTCGTGGAACTTCTTGTGCGACTGATTGATTGCATTGTTTGGGTAATGCATTCCAAATAGATACAGTTTCATACCATTTATCTATCTTGAGGGCATTTTAGCCCTATGGCACTAAAGTTATTTCTCTATTTTCTGGTATTGGTGGAGCAGAGGTTTCTTTACATCAACTTGGGATACATTTAAGTTATGTTGTATTTGTGGAAATATGTGAAAAAAATGGGCTTGTCCTTAAGAGTTGGTTGACAAAAACTCAATAGACAAGTAGGTTGATTCAAAGGGAAGATGTCTAGAATTTGAATAGAAGTACTGGAGGACTTAGTAGACAATACTTTCGATGACATTCAAAGAACTCAATAGATGTCTTTAGGTCTCAATGGATGAAATGCCACTTGACACATGTTGTTTAGCTATTTCATCCACTGAGACCTAAAGACATCTACTGAGATCTTCATAAGTCATTGCAAGAATTATATACTAAGTCCTCCAATACTTCTCTCTTCAAATCTTGGACATCTTCCCTCTGAATCATTCTACCTGTCTGTTGGGTTTTTGTCCACTAACTATTAAGGACAAGCTTGTTCTTTTCACAAATTCCCACAGATACAACACAACTTAAATGTATCCCAAGTCAATGCAAAGAAACCTCTGCTCCACCAATACTAGAAAATAGAGAGAGAAATTTAATGCCATCGGGATAAAATGCTTTCAAGACAGATAAATGGTATGCAACTGTATCTATTTGGAATGCATTACCCAAACAGTGAAATCGATCAGTTGCACAAGAAGTTCCATGAGTTTGATCCTTTTCAAATCCTAATATAATTTCTATCTCGTTAACCTATAGAGGAGCCACCTAACCTGGCCCCACCCAAACCAAGTTTCATTCTTCACACTTTTCAAGAATGTTTTTTTGTTCACTATCTTGTAGTTTCCCTCATGAATTTTCAATTATAGTACAGAGTTCTTCACAAAGGACACTACCACATCATCTAGAGTCTATGCAATTCAATTTTTTTATTTGATCCCATGGGGGCCAATGGTGCTTTGTCTGAGGAAGTGCTTCCTAAATAGTCATGGGGGGGAGGTAATGCTTGAAATTTCCCTTCTATTGCGAGATTGTGTACATAACCTCTTGGTCTTCTGGAAGCTGAAAAGTACTTCGAGTCCACCAACTCTGGTTCCACACCATAGAATTTTTTGGATATTGTCTTCTAAATATCCTTCGGTCCAAAAGCATCATTCTCATAATAGAAAAAAGGTGGCCCTTGCATTAACACATTGACTTCCTCCATGCATGGCCCAGTAGGTTTCCCTAGAACTCCAAAACTAGTTAGTCCCTCTGGACATAAATTAGAGACCACATCACATACTGCAGACATTGTTTGTTTGTATTGCATACTCTCTATGTATTTCTCACCCTTTAACACTTTCCTCTATTTTTCTCTAATTGCTCTCTTCTAGGCAGCTGATGAGCTTGTTTCAATGTTATTCAAGATAATGATTGCTTGCTTTCTTTTACGAAATTTACTTGCACATGACTCTTTAGCTTGTATGTTTTGCTTCTGCAAAGTTTCTCATTAGAATTCAGGCTCAGATGATTAAATAAAATAAGCATCTGTAAAGAAAATATTTAATCACTGGATGTTACATATTATCTGATAGAAAGATTCTAGATCCAATTCTTGGAGAAAGGAAACATCATTGATAATCTTTTTTTCAAATAAGACTCAATCAAATAAATAAAAAATGTTTTATGTAATTTTTAAAAGTAGAACTCATGCACTTATTTCTACATTATGAATGAACAGAGACATAGAGGTAATCCATAAATTGTGAGAAGCTAGTGCACTTGAATAATCATTGCATACATCACATAATGGGAATATAGCGAAGAACCTTGCAAGGAACCCTTTTTATTATTTGATCTGTTCGATATCTACTGATATCACATTCAGAGAATTCAGGGTATCTTTGTGTTCATGTTAGCGTTTCTTCCTGTTTGGGCTCCTTCATTGTGAAAATTAGTTTAACTACTAAAAAACCATTGCATGTAAACCCTTATACATCTACTACACCACCAAAGAAGCCACAAAAATGGCAATGATATGAACCACGTGAAGAATTAGGCATATGAAGGGAAATCCCAAAGACTCAATGAGCAACAAATGTAACAATCCAAATAGAAGTTTTATAACAGTCAAACATAGAGATTAAAAGCTCATGCCTAATGGATAGGTCTAAAGTGCTATAGACAACAAGGGTGGAAAGAAAAGTTTTAGAGATGAAGAAAACACACGCTTAGAGAGATTTCATTGACACCAAGGAGTAGATATTTGTTCTTGGCCTTGAATTCCTATAAATGCATACAAATCATTGCCAATGATAAAAGATATAGGTTTGTATAAAGAACCAATAATGGAGAATATGATGTTCTTGTTGGCATTATGTGAACCGGTATGTGGACATAATGACATTGTATATTGTCATTGATGTCAATATGTTGAAGAGGTATGAACCAGCATATGTGAGAACTAGTATAACACTGTGAATCGACATTTGTGAGAACCGGTATAACACCGTGAACCAACATTTGTGCCAAAGTGAAGAGGTGTGCTTGTTCAAGATGAACCGGCATATGGTTATGGGAACTGGCACATGCAAGCATTGTATGACTACTAGTTGGTAGTCTCAACTTCAGGGTTTTCGGTTGAAGTGCTTCAAGCCTGTATGGCTCAACCAGTGATCTTTGTGTAATGAGTAAGTCGTATAACAAAGAATAGATCATGTTGCCACGTTAGCCTTGCACACATGAAGGATCTTGCATGAAGAAGACTATCCCTATCTACCTTGGGAATTTGTGAAGTTTGTAAACAGTGAAAACACATGATGGATCATCAACCGCCATGAAATCAGTGGATAATGAATGATGGAGAATGTCTTGAGATTTATTCAAGATCTGCTACATTTAATACAGTATGATCAACTATCAGGATTGAACTGTTTGAATTCCTTAACCTAACAGGTCTAGGGTTTAGGGTTTATTCTACCGACCTATTTGTTGTCCTATAAGGTTGATATTGTGATTCTTTCAGAGGTTGTTGGCAAAAGCTGTGTGTGAGTATCCAAGAGAAGGGATACGAGATCCTTGCCAGACCAGAAGAGAGAAGTGATACCTACAGAGTGTAAGTGCAGAAGGTGAAGAGGAGCTTAAGAAGATCTGCATTTCCATTGAGTGTTGTTACTAGATCATTGTAATACATATTGATCTCTAACCACCTCAATAGTTGGAAAATCACCTAATAGGGTAGCCTTAACCAGCTTGCTGTAAATCCCTTAATAGGGTAACTCAAAATTATTGAGATCTGGAAAGCTAGAGAGCTCTGGAAATCCTTTAGCTATTGAGTTCTTGAAATCCTCTAACAAGGTACCCTTAACAGGGTTTAACCCTTAACCGGGTATTGTAGCCATCCCTTAACCGGGTGATCTCTAATAGGATTGGTTCCTAGCATAACCTTTTGTAATGTCTTTAACCGGACAAGGCTTCTAACAGAGCGGACTTCCAAAGAGTTCAACAACAAGCTTGTGGGTATTCATCCCCACCGTGGTTTTTCCTAGTTGGGTTTCCATGTGAAAAATATGTGTGTCATGTGTGATGCTTTGTTATTACCTATTAAGCATATGATGGTTCCATGTTTTATGCCTGTCAATAAAACATGTTGAACTAGCTGTTGTGAAGATATGATGATAGATTACCTATTCATACATAAGGGTGAAATGGTAGTGTAGTTTTGAGTTGAGTGGAAAGCTCAGTGAGTAACCAGTTTATGATTGTTTTAGTTTTTCTTAGTTTTACCGGTTGCACTCTATTTCAAACTAGTGTCACTGTTTGCCAGTCATTTGGAGTGATTGCTGCTAAACCAGTTTAGGGTTGTATTTTGTCTGTACTGATTCACCCCCCCCTCTCAGTATTGGTTTGGTACTATTCGTTCATCATTGAGTTATCAATTAGTATCAAAGCTGTCTAGGTCCTTTGTGTTGTAAGCTTAACCACTTGAGGTAAAGATCCCAGTCAAATGATGAAGAGGGAAGGTCCAAAGTTTAACAGGGAAAATTTTGGTATATGGAAAGATAGGATGAAGATATTCATCAGAAGCATGGGTGCTCAACACTAGAGTTATGTTGAGAATGTCTATGTTGTCCCTACCGGTACTCTCACCGATGACCAAAAGAGAGAGATACAATAAAATGGGCAAGTCATGGAAGCCCTTATTAGTAGTCTATCTGACATTGAGTTTATTGATGTTCAAGACAAGGTAAATCCCAAAAAGGTATGGGATGCTCTTGAAAACATCTATGGTGGTGATGAACATGTAAAACAGGCTAAGGAAGAAAGTCTGAGAGGGAAGTTTGAAGATATGCAGATGGTTGAAGGTGAGACCATTCAACAATATGAAATAACAATCAAAATAGTTGTTGGAGAAATCAAGAGTGCAAGTGGTAAAATAGAAGATTCCACTGTGCTAAGAAAAGTCCTGAGATCCCTATTGCCAGTCTATGCAATAAGGGTTGTTGATATTCAAGAGCTGAGATCAATAGACAAGACTAAGGTATCCTTGGACTCCATCATAGCCAATTTGACAACCAATGAGCTAAATAGTTTTGATGGTAGTGCTCAAAAGATTGAATCAACTTTTAAAGCCTCTGCTATACCATCCAGAAAAGGAAAAGAAGCTAGCACTAGTGGTGAACCTAGACAGAGTAGAGAAATGGATGATGAGGAGATTCTAATGGCATTTGAAGCTCTCCTTGCCAGGAAGCTTCCTAAAGGAACCAGTAAATACAAAGGTAAGCTACCTTTGAAATGCTTTTCTTGTAACCGGATAGGACATATTGCTATAAACTTGTAGCGTCCTAAAATTGTGACACTTGCAATTTCGACTGCATTTCGGTCTTCACGATGGCGACGCAACACGCAACCTGAATGGAGACCCTGAAACTTGCTCACGACACCGAAAACTGCATTTTTCAAGCACCCTGGCCTGAACCTCCTTGCACCCTGCTGTCCCAGGAGGTGGGACCAGAGCGCCCAGCATCCTGGTCCTTCAGGACCAGGGCGCCTAGTGCCCTGGTCCCTGGGTCCTATTTTGGGCCCGGTCTCCTAAGGGGCTCGGGTCTTTTTGTTTGCAATTTAGAAATTACATTTCCTGGTCGGCCTAAGGTCGGGAAAATCAGTCTATCAGCCCTAAATGACAAGTATATAAACTACATTTTTCTCTCTCATTTGGTATGATAGATGAGGAGGATAGGTGTACAAAGTGTGGAAATTATACTCAAGCATTCAAGCATTCAAGCATTCTTTCAAGCAATTGATCATTTCAAGTCTCCATTCAAGGCTAAGTGTTGCATTCAAGTCAAGGATTCAACCATTGAAGAGGAGATCACATACTACATGCTACAACATACAAAATACAACATCTATACCTTCGCACATAAGGATACAAACATCCTTAGAACAAGGTATTAGTACTTGTTTTACATACATTTACATTTACAGCTCTTGCTCATTTCTTGGTTAATTCAAAAACTGGGGTTTGACCTAAAGGCAAACCCCTAATCCCTAACCCCCCAATTGTCTTCTCTTTTCTGTGTGTAGGTTACAGGTACACGGCTGAAATTGAAGATCTGGAATCCTTGTGCAGAGACGAACAGATCCCCCTTTGTTTCACGTATTTTTCGGAGGACCGTGGCACCGGGCGCCATCGTCCCGACAACTTTTGCTCAAATTTGCAAGACAGTGCCGTATCGACATTTTACTACTAATTCCAAGTCCGCAGCTTCATCCTATAACCCGAACTCAGTTTAGAAGTGAATCTTTATGACTTTCTATGCATGCTTAGCTTAATTTCCTTAACAACATTCTTTACAAAAGAGGGTAGCCTTGCTTTCCTAACCCTTGAAATTCATTTAGCATCCAATCTTGCATTACGTGGGATTGGATCTTATGAGTTTCAATCCCTCTTTTGAATGTAAAGTCTCCCCCCTAAGTGAAAAACCATCGAATCCTAGCAAACCTCCCTTCTCTCTCCTCTGAGTTGGAAGAGGGGAGAACAACTAGGGTTCGATCGTGATTTTCCGCTTTACATTTTGGTGAACCCGACGTGAACATCCTTTCTGATTTTTCATGCTTAGATCTAAAAAAAAATTAATTACATTTTCATGTTTGATCTTTTGCAAAATTTTAGAGGTGATTGCATAAAAACCCTAAAATTTTCTTTTTAGTAATTGAACTTGCGAAATGTCTAAATGTTAATGCCTGTTTCAGATCTGCCCTTCTACAAATTATCAATTCATATTTGTGCTTTAATTCTGAAAATTAAGTGGTTAAGTGTCAAAACCCTAATTTTTGAAACCCTCTTGATTCAACCTTTGTCCGACAATTTCACTGATCAAAACATCTCCAAATCAGCTGTAACTTTGGATTCTGCAATAAAATCACAATATCCTTCATCCCTGAAAATTTGGAAAAAAGTTGCGAGGACCATGTTGCACTCCGAGCGCCATCGTCCCCGACATTTTTTCCAAAATTTCGGGAACGAGATCTTACTGTATTTTCCTGCTAAGATCCAGAATTTTGGCTGATTTTGTCAATTATAACACTTTCAAAATTACAGTCAAAGTTGGTCTTGCGATTGCTTGGTCTAAGGCTTCTAATCATTCAAAAATCATTGAAATTAAAATTTTGTGTCAAAATTGCGTTTTTATTATCATAAATCTGAAAATTGCATTTGCATTCATTCGAAATTTCAGTGCTTTATTCAAATTCTTGCATTTTGTGACTTTTGAAATTAAGTGTTTAATTACAACAACTTTGGTTTCTGCTTTCAAAATTGAATTTTGCATGAAATTGAGTCAATTTTCAAATTTCAAAATTTGCATTGCTCTTGACATTCCCTCTAAAATCATAAAATTCAAAATTTCAGTTTCCCTCTCTTTTTCAAAATTCAAATTTTGCATTTTTCGACAATCTTGATAGGGTTCAATTTTGAATTTGCAACTTTAATTTGGCCTATCTACAGATCGTAAAATCACTCATTTTTTTCAGATTAGCTCTAAAATCATCATACCTTTCATCCCTGCAAATTTTGAAAAAAGTTGCAAGGACAGTGTTGCACTCCGGGTGCCACGGTCCTGGACTTTTTTTCCAAAATTTCGAGAGACTGTTGTGATTGCATTTAACAGCTTAAATCTAGAAGATTGGCTGATTTTACTGAAAATTGCTACCTCTAAAATCAAAATTTTCTCTCCTTCTCTAGTGCATGAGTTTTACAACAATAAGCCCTACTTACACTATTCCCGTTAGACGAAGCCGTAGAATTAAGTCTTTCCAAGGTTTAACTACTGAGGAGATGGAACCTAATTTGAATAGCCTTTTTAACGAGGACATGGGTAATTCCTCTAATCCTCCTAATGATGAAGAAGCTCTCCATGAGGTTTCTGTAGAACAACTTTTGAAATTGGATAACCAATTTGACGATTTTCGACAATGGATGTCTCACGAATACCCTGATAGTCAAGCTCTTCCTTTAATTGAGGGTCTAAAACGTATGCTTCAAAGTGATAAGAATGGAATTGATATTTTGCGTGGTATTGCACACATTGTGGATTCGAATGTGATGCCTATGAAGAGTTGTGCTGAAAATTTAGGTTATACACAACCTCCTACACAAGACAATCATTCTATTCCTTTGATGACTCCTATTGCTAGTATACCTACCTTTACATCAAACATAATGGCTACTTCAACACAAGACATTCCTCCTATGATCACCAATCATGGGGGCAACCCTTCTTCTTCAATTAACCCTCTTCCTTCATTCAATCTGACTTCTTCATTCATTCCTCCAATGAGTGTTCCTATTATATCTCCACAAATGAACATGACGCAAGGGGGCAATTCATTTAATCATTCCATTCCTCCTTGTAGTGTTCCTCCTGTCCAATCATCTCCTATGAATAATTATCATAGAGTCCCACCACCTTACTCTCTACCTTCTTTCAATAACATAACACCTCCATCTCAATCTAACACATCCAATATGAACTCTTCGACTGAAGCGACCATTAACAATCTAGCACAAACTGTCTCTTCTTTACAACAACAAATTGCCTCTATGAATCAATCTAAGTTTAGTGTGCCCACATTTGATGTTGCGAGCCCACTTTCTCTTGACATTGTCCGACCTATTCCTCCTAAACATGTTGAAATCCCGCATTTGGAACTTTATAATGGTAAAGGAGATCCTCTAACACATGTTAAGACTTTTCAAACAATTTGTACTGATTTTGCTTATGACCAAAGGTTGCTTGCAAAACTGTTTACTAGAACATTAAGAGACAAATCCCTACAATGGTATTGCTCGTTGCCTTCTTATTCTATTACTTCTTTTGAACAACTTGCAAATGCTTTCATTCAACAATTTCAAAACAATATAAGTCCTAAAGTTACTTTGATTGATTTAATGCATTGTAAACAAGGTGTTAAAGAAAAAGTGACTGATTTCATTGGTAGATATAAGCATTTGTATGCTCAAATTTCTTTTCCAGTGCCTGACAATGATATTCAAAGAATCTTTATTTCTAATTTACAAAAAGATATTCGAGACAAACTTCTATTTTCTGAGTTTACTTCTTTCCAACAGTTGTGTGCAACTCTTCACAATTATCAACTGACTATGAGTCAAATGGAACAATCACATCCTATGGCTCCGAGTGATAAGGGTGATAGCAGTCAACAACCATTTGGGAAGTTTAAACCGAACAGAGATTCCATCAAATTCAATGAAAACATCATCAACAACAATGTGAATGCAGCATCAGGTGTGCCTCCTATTTCTAAATTTTTCAAGAGAGAAAGAAAGTATACTCCTTTGAATGAATCATTGCATAGTATTATGAGTAAGTTATTGGAACAAAATGTGCTTACTCTTCCTCCTATAAGACAAATTGATCCTGCAAAGATTACTTCACCTTATTTTGATAACAAAGCCTTTTGTCAATTCCATCATCAGCCTGGGCATGATACTGAAAAATGTTTTTCTTTAAAGGGTAAAATTCAAGATTTGATTGATAATAATACTATCTCTGTTTCTGGAGTGAATGATAAAGGCAACACATCTTTAGCTCCTCCTAACCAAAATCTTCAGATTTTCACTGATCCATTGCCTTCTCATACCTCTAATGCGATTGAGGCTAATGATTCCTCTCTTTCATCTGATGGTCTTGTGTCTATGACCCCAAATGTGATTAACTTTGTAGAGCAGCAAGAAATCCCTAAAGAACCTTCCATCACATTTCATTCTAGCAAAACCATTAGGACACCTGATGGTCCTTTATACATAGTTGCAAAAGTCAAGAATACACCTTGCCGTGGAGTGCTTATTGATCCTTCATGCATGATTAATGTTATTACTAAAGAATTTCTTTTTACTTTGCAATTGAATCAAGTGATATATGACAAAACAGATGTGATTGTGAAATTATTTGATGCATTTTCTTCTCCCGCAATTGGTTCTATTACATTGCCTATTGAAGTCCATAACAAATCCCTTGATGTGAACTTTGCTATTATTCCATCTTCCGAACAATTTCGTGTGAAGCTTGGCTATCCTTGGCTATCTTCCATGAAAGCTATTGCTTCTCCTATTCATAAGTGTTTGAAATTTCCCCATAATGGTGAAGTCGTTACTGTCAATCATAGTCTCTTTAAACCAGTTGAAAGAACCTCTAGTGTTCCTCCTGATTACTTTTGGCCTAAACAATTCCAATCTCTTCCTCCGCGAAGTGATCATCTTTTCAAATCTTATCAAAAGTGGAAAACAGATATGATCCTATCTCTAAGTGAACCTAGAACACCTAAACTTGACATTCCTATCATTCTTGAGAAGGAAGTTCTTCCTTTGAAAGATAAAACTAATGTCTTTCCTCAAGAAGATTCCCAACCCATCCCTATGGATGTGACTATGTCTATGCCTAATAAACTTCCTAAGAGTAGACCTATACCTCCTCATCATGATGGACTTGGTCTTCTCCCTAAACCAAAAATTCTTCCCTTATATGGAGCAGTTCCTCCTCCTTCTTTTTATAGAGAGAAGAGACCTTCTTCTTCTCCTATTATTCAGCCTAAGAGACTACAACCTAAACACCCAAGTACTAAGGATGAGAACATTCCTCCTCCTCAGTCTTCTCCACTTCCTACTAAGACTAGACGAAATCGTTCTGCACATGAACGCCAACGAAAAGGCTCGTCTTAGAGCTCAGGTAGCTGCTTCTCAAACTTTGCAATCTCCAAAAACACCTTCAACAAGCATTATTCCATTTTCTCCTCAGCCGGACATTGAGCCTAAATCTCCTAAACATAAGATGCATGATGATCTTGATCTTGTGCGAGTTAAAGATCCTATTTTTATAAATCTTGATGACGATATAGATGAAAATGTTACTCCTCTTGCTTCTGATAGTGAATATGAACTTGTTGATGTTGATAACCATTTATCTAATGAATTTTCTAAAGCACTTATCCTAGCTCCTAGACAAGAACAATGTGGCTCGGAACATGAACATAGCCCTTGTTTGGATCTTGTGATAGCTCCATCTGCTGTGTTGGATGTTCCTCCTCTAGCGTGTTCCCTGCCTTCCCGAAACATTGATCAACAAGATCGGGGGGTAGATGACGTGCTAGACTAGTTACATTAGCATAGCAGATTCTCTTCTCCTCTCTTGTGTTACTTCTTCTATATGTTATTCTCATTCTTCTATTTGTTGTCCTTAGTGTTGTCTACTTGAGGACAATGCAAAGCATTGAGATCTCTTGATCTCTCTCATGTTGACTCAAAAGACACATGTGTTCCCTTCTTCTAGGTGACCTTCCTTGATTGGGGAATGAAGAACAATTATGCATACATACATATGATATATATACATGAATTATCATATAGCATACTGACCCCGAGGAAAGTGAAGTCACCTCGTGCTTTATGTTTTGTGTCTATTATCCTTGGGTTTATCTCACACTTGGGGGCTAAATCCTTGCGATAACGTGCTCCTTTCTTATTTCTTATGTATCTCACTACGTTAAAACAATCACCCCCAGTGAGGCGTGTGTGATCGCTTTAACGTAGGGGGGCATACATCCCGTTCATATCTTTTCAAGATACTTGAAAATTTCTTGGTAAATTTAACCTTGCCTTGAAAATTTTTGATATCTTTCTTGCATGACTCATAGTGAGGGAACCTTACTACTGATAGTCATGGTTCTCCCTCGTGATCTTCCCTTTTACTTTGTCAATCGAAGTCGTAAGATCCTTAGTCCACTGGGGGCTTGGTGTATCTTGCCTCCTTGACGTGGTGAAAGTCTTTCAATATTGTTTCCTTGTACTTTACCGGAAGTATGAGCATACATACTCCCGCTAAAGTGGGGGCTAAATGTAGCATCCTAAAATTGTGACACTTGCAATTTTGACTGCATTTTGGTCTTCACGATGGCGACGCAACACGCAACCTGAATGGAGACCCTGAAACTTGCTCGCGACACCGAAAACTGCATTTTTCAAGCACCCTGGCTTGAACCTCCTTGCACCCTGCTATCCCGGGAGGTGGGACCAGAGCGCCCAGCGCCCTGGTCCCTGGGTCCTATTTTGGGCCCAGTCTCCTAAGGGGCTCAGGTCTTTTTGTTTGCAATTTGGAAATTACATTTCCTAGTCGGCCTAAGGTCGGGAAAATCAGTCTATCAGCACTAAATGACAAGTATATAAAGTACATTTTTCTCTCTCATTTGGTATGATAGATGAGGAGGATAGGTGTACAAAGCATGGAAATTATACTCAAGCATTCAAGCATTCAAGCATTCTTTCAAGCAATTGATCATTTCAAGTCTCCATTCAAGGCTAAGTGTTGCATTCAAGTCAAGGATTCAACCATTGAAGAGGAGATCACATACTACATGCTACAACATACAACATACAACATCTATACCTTCGCACATAAGGATACAAACATCCTTAGAACAAGGTATTAGTACTTGTTTTACATACATTTACATTTACAGCTCTTGCTCATTTCTTGGTTAATTCCAAAACCGGGGTTTGACCTAAAGGCAAACCCCTAATCCCTAACCCCCCAATCGTCTTCGCTTTTCTGTGTGTAGGTTGCAGGTACGCGGCTGAAATTGAAGATCTGGAATCCTTGTGCAGAGACGAACAGATCCCCCTTCGTTTTGCAGATTTTTCGGAGGACCGTGGCGCCAAGCGCCATCGTCCTGACAACTTTTGCTCAAATTTGCAGGACAACGCCATATCGACATTTTACTGCTAATTCCAGGTCCGCAGCTTCATCCTATAACCTGAACTCAGTTTAGAAGCGAATCTTTATGACTTTCTATGCATGCTTAGCTTAATTTCCTTAACAACATTCTTTACAAAAGAGGGTAGCCTTGCTTTCCTAACCCTTGAAATTCATTTAGCATCCAATCTTGCATTGCGTGGGATTGGATCTTATGAGTTTCAACCCCTCTTTTGAATGTAAAGTCTCCCCCCTAAGTGAAAAACCATCGAATCCTAGCAAACCTCCCTTCTCTCTCCTCTGAGTTGGAAGAGGGGAGAACAACTAGGGTTTGATCGCGATTTTCCACTTTACAAAACTATCCTAGTGGCGATAATAAGGACAAACCAGAAAGGTTCAGGAAATTCAAAGGAGGAAACTAGAGAAATTGTTTTGTGGTAGTTGATGACGGTGTGACAGATGAAGAATCAGAGGATGAAGAAAATGAAGATATTGTATTTGTTGTTGTCAAAGAAGATGTGTCAGACAAGAAGGCTCTTGTCTCCTAGTTTGATAATTCCAATGAGTGGATCATTGACAGAGGCTGTTCTCACCATATGACTAGTGACCGGAGCAAGTTTCTATCCTTGGAGGTGTTGTTCACTTTGGCAATGATGCACCATGCATGGTCAAAGGCAGAGGGTTCATCTCTCTGAATGGAAAGAGAAGTGCTAACAATGTGTACTGGGTTGATGGTCTCAAACACAAGCTTTTGAGTGTTTCCCAACTGAATGACAGTGGCCTCACTCTGGAATTCAAGAATGGAGTATGCAGAATCAAAGGAAAAGATGGTGACTTGGTGGCCATTGTCATGCAAACCAAAGGTAACCTATTTCATTTGAATGCAAATATAAGTACATGTCTTATGGCTAAGTTTGATGATAGCTGGATATGTCATAGGAGACTCCGCCATGTAAACTTTGATAACATTGTCAAGGCTAGTAAGATCAAGGCAATTAGAGGGTTGTTGGTGCTAAGAAAACTAGATAATACCTTGTGCAGAGAGTGTCAATTGGGGAAAATTTCTTCCTCAACCTTTAAAGGTAAATCTTTCACTGCTGACAACTGGCTTGATCTTGTGCATACTGATTTGTGTGGTCCTATGAAAACTAGAAGTGTGCAGGGTGATAGGTACTTCATGATTCTCACTGATGACTGCTCAAGAATGATGTGGGTCACATTCTTAAAAGACAAGTTTGAAGCCTTTGTGAAGTTCAAAGCTTTTAGAGCATTAATGGAGAAGGAAAGTAGTAAAAGGATCAAGTGTCTCAAAACTGATCAAGGAGGGGAATTCACTTTTGGTGAATTCAACAAGTATTGTGAAGAATTTGGCATCAAGAGGCAACTGTCTGCCCCCCAGACTCCATAGTAGAATGGCCTAGTAGAGAGGAATAACCAGACTATGATTGAAGCAGCTAGAACCATGTTGATTCAAGGAAAGGTAGCTCACACCTTTTGGAGAGAAGTGGTGAGCACTGCAGTCTACACAATGAACCGGGTACTCATCAAGAAAGGTAAGGAAAAAACTCCTTATGAGTATTGGACTGGTAAGAAACCTGTGGTTAGCTACTTTAGGGTATTTGGTAGCAAATGTTACACCAAGAGGAGTGAACATTAGGGCAAATTTGAAGCTAAATGTGATGAGGGAATAGTCCTAGGATATTCCACCAAGAGTAAAGCTCTCAAGTGTTACAACAATAGGACTCAGAGAATTATGGAAAGTATCAATGTAAGAGTTGATGAATCCTCTAAGAAAACTGAGGAAATTGATAGTGAGTAAGCTTTAAATGAACCAGTTACAACCTTCTGGGAACCAGTTGTTAGTCAACCAAGTACCAGTAACAGTGTTCCTGAACCGGTGAATGCTGATACTGATGAAGATGAGGATGAAGAGGAAAAGAAAGAAGAACCAGTCAAGACCATTCCTCGGTATGTCAAGCTAAATCATGATCCTAAGTAGATCATATAAGATAAGGATGTAGGAATCCTTACAAGAAGAAAGATCAGAGAAAACTCATGTATGATCTCTGAATTTGAGCCTGAGTCATTCAAAGAGGCTCATAAAGATGAAGACTGGATCAAGGCAATGGAAGAGGAACTTGACCAAATAGAGAAAAATGGTACATGGTCCTTGGTACCCAGACCAGAGCATAAAAATGTCATTGGCACCAAATGGGTGTTCAGAAACAAGCTGAATGAGGATGGCACAATGATTAGGAATAAAGCCAAATTGGTGTGCAAAGGATATGCTCAAGAAGAAGGAGAAGACTATGGAGAAACCTTTTCTCTTGTAGCCAAATTGGAAGGAGTTCGTATGCTTCTTGCATATGCAGCTTTTAAAGGCTTCAAAGTATATCAAATGGATGTAAAATCTGCATTCCTGAATGGTGTACTTGAAGAGTAGGTGTCTATTGAGCAACCAAATGGGTTTTCCCTATTTGAAGATAGTGACATGGTATTTAGGCTACATAAAGCCTTATATGGTCTAAAGCAAGCACCTAGGGCATGGTATGAGCACCTACATTCCCATCTTGTGAAGATTGGATTTGAGAGAACAAGTGAAGATAACAATATCTACTTGAAGTCTAAAGGAGATCAGATCCTGATCTGTGAGGCATTTGTTGATGATATTATCTTTGGTGATGATGACAAGATGAGTCATGAGTTTGCTAATGAGATGAAGGAAGAGTTTGAGATGTCACTCATAGGGGATATTAAGTTCTTCATTGGACTACAAATTCAATAGATGAAGGATGAAATCTTTATCACTCAGTCCAAATATGTCAAAGAGGTATTGAAGACCTTTGGCATGGAAGATAGCAAACCGGTTGGTACACCAATGGTGACCAGTTGTAAACTATCCAGAAAGGATGACTCTACATTGGTTGATGAGAAGGAATATTGATCAATGATTGGTAAGTTCCATTATGTAATACATAGAAAACCAAATATTGCACATGCAGTTGGCATTACTGTAAGGTTCCAGAAAAGTCCAAGAGAATCCCACTTGGTTGCAGTCAAGCGGATTCTTAGGTATCTAAAGGGAACTGTTGACTATGGATTGTGGTATCCATATAGCAAGGACTTCAACTTGAAAGTGTTCACAGATGCTGATTGGGCTAGTAATGTAGATGATCGGAAGAGCACAACCGGTGGTGCATTCTTCCTTAGTGGTAGATTGGTCTCATGGATGAGTAAAAAGCAGAGTATGTTGCAACTTTCATGAACTGCACTCAGACAATTTGGATGAAGCATGTATTGAAAGGCCTCAAAATCCCTGTACCTAAACCAGTAAGTATATTCTGTGATAACACAAGTGCTATCAATATTTCAAAGAATCCAATTTTACATTATAGAACCAAGCACTTTGAGCTTAAGTATCATTTCTTAAGGGAAAAGGTTCAGAGCAAAGAGATTGCACTGGAGCATGTGTCTAGTAAGGAGCAGTTAGCAGACATATTCACCAAGCCTCTTCCAAAGACTACATTTACACACTTAAGAGGTGAATTAGGGGTACTGCCCCTTCAAGAGGTGATGTAAAGGTATATTCTCCACATCAATCATGTATTGCATACTCAAATCTTTCTTCAGGATTGATGTGTTGAAGGATGCTACTCCTTAAGGGGAGTAGCATAATGGAACCAAGAAGCTTGTGCCTCCACTTTGGCATTGTTGTCAAAGGGGGAGAAGATGTCAAGCGGAGAAGATATCTGTAGAAATTGGGGGAGAAAATGTGAAGCGGAGAGATATCTTTGTATATTGCCATCAATGCCAAAGGGGGATATTGTTGGCATTATGTGAACCGATATGTGGACATAATGACATTGTATGTTGTCATTGATGTCAATATGTTGAAGAAGTATGAACCTGCATATGTGAGAACCAGTATAACACTGTGAATCGGCATTTGTGAGAACTAGTATAACACTATGAACCGACATTTTTGCCAAAGTGAAGTGGTGTGCTTGTTCAAGATGAACCGGCATATGGTTATGGGAACCGGCACATGGAAGCGTTGTATGACTACCGGTTGGTAGTCTTAACTTTAGGGTTTCCGGTTGAAGTGCTTCAAGCCTATATGGCTCAACCAGTGATATTTATGTAATGAGTAAGTAGTATAACAAAGAACAGATCGTGTTGCCATGTCAGCCTTGCGCCTGTGAAGGATCTTGCATGAAGAAGACTATCCCTATCTACCTTAGGAATGTGCAAAGTTTGTAAATGGTGAAAATGTGTGATGGATTATTAGCCGCCATGAAATCGATGGATAATGAATGATGGAGAATGTCTTGAGATTTATTCAAGATCTATTGCATTTAGGGTCTATGCTACCAACCTATCTGTTGTCCTATAAGGTCGATGCTATGATTCTTTCAGAGGTTGTTGGAAAAAGTTGTGTGTGAGTATCCAAGAGAAGGGATACGAGATCCTTGCTAGACCAGAGGAGAGAAGTGATACCTGCAGAGTGTAAGTGCAAAAGGTGAAGAGGAGCTTAAGCAGATCTGCATTGGCATTGAGTGCTATTACCATATCATTGTAATACCTATTGATCTCTAACCACCTCAATAGTTGGAAAATCCCCTAACAGGGTAGCCTTAATCAGCTTGCTATAAATCCCTTAATAGGGTAACTCAAAGTTATTGAGATCTAGAAAGCTAGAGAGCTCTAGAAATCCTTTAGCTATTGAGTTCTTGAAATCCTCTAACAAGGTACCCTTAACAGGGTTTAACTCTTAACAGGGTTTAACCCTTAACCGGGTATTGTAGTCATCCCTTAACCAGGTGATCACTAACAGGATTGGTTCCTAGCAGAACCTTTTGTAATGTCTTTAACCAAACAAGGCTTCTAACAGAGTGGACTTCCAAAGAGTTCAACGACAAGCTTGTGGGTATTCATCCCCACCGTGGTTTTTCCTAGTTGGGTTTCCACGTGAAAAATATGTGTCATGTGTGATGATTTTATCTTGTGATGCTTTGTTATTACCTGTTAAGCATATGATGGTTCTGTGTTTTATGCCTGTCAATAAAACATGTTGAACTAGCTATTGTGAAGATATGATGATAGATTACCTGTTCATACATAAGGGTGAAATTGTAGTGTAGTTCTGAGTTAAGTGGAAAGCTCAGTGAGTAACCGGTTTATGATTGTTTTAGTTGTTTTGAGTTTTACCAGTTGCACTCTGTTTCAAATCGGTGTCACTGTTTGCCAGTCATTTGGAGTGATTGTTGTTGAACCGGTTTAGGGCTGTATTTTGTCTGTACTGGTTCACCCCCCCCCCCCCTCTTAGTACTGATTTAATACTATTCATTCATCATTGAGTTATCAGTTCTTAGGAACACAATAATATAAGCATGAATCTCAGAGTAATCACAACATCAAAAGATAGTCCAATGATAGATTTTGAGATCTCTTTTTGGCAAAGAAATTATCAAAGGGTGACAGTTGATATTTAGGAGAAAGTGGAGCCAATCAAAAGAAGTTTAATATATATGAAAAACAAAGATCAATAATAAAAATCATAGCAAGTATGTCCAAGGATAACAAAGAAATATAACTATGAGGCAACAAGGTTTTATGACCAAATATAACTATGTGAACAAAGAATCATGTAAAGACATAAAGAGGTAAGGTGGTATCCTTACGATCAAAGTATGACAATTACCAATATTATGAAGAGAACTTACATGAATAGATCTAGTCACCTATGAAAACATTTTAGTCATCTTGTGATAGTCAAAGAGGGCAATAGTAATAATTCTTCATGATGGAAGTCCATTAAAGGTGGTAGTCAACATAGTGAAAAAGCCTAATCATGTTTAGAGAAATAGGCAACCCTAAGAACAAGAAAAAATAGTCATGTGATAATGCATAGGACAACCTTAATGCCCAAGTTTAGAGAGCATACAAGATGAATAATTATGGTCTATTTGATAAAATGTCATTGTTGTGTGAAGATGACGATCTATGGCTATTGTGAACAATATAGGATGCAGTCAAATTCAAAGCATAGTCAATGATATAGAATAGTGACCATCATCTTCAAGATCTTTATGAAAAAGCAAAAAAAATGATAAGGTTTACTACAAGTCTAGATTAGTCAAGATTGGGAAAGACTTTGGTTGATCCTTTTTTTCATTCCTTCTAGTCCATTAGAGAGATTGGGAAAGAGTTTGGTAATGAGTTTGGTGTTGGTGGAAGGTTTAAGGAGGTACAGTATCATCATAATTAATGTTAGAGAGTGTTGTGAAGAAGAATGGCCATGAAAGAAGTGACTATCCTAAGTGCTTGAGAGTGTCACGAAAAGTGAGTGTTGGAGTAGTGAATCTTCCTTTGACCTTTGGGTGGTTGGGAGGGTAAAGACCCATGGTGGTATATTTTGAGTGGTTGGGAGGGTAAAGAGCCACATATCAAATATCTACTTTGACATCCTAGGATGGTGTCCACCTCATCAATATTTTATTTTGAATACTCAATTTGCAGATGATATTGCCATGTTTTCTACCTTGGACAACAATAATATGATCAACTCGATTATAGATTAGAGTTATTTTGTAATGCATTTGCATCATATTTCCTAGCCTAAATCTACTTTACTAGGATCGGCTATTGACCCTCCTAATTGATTGATTCATTTTGTTTGGCAATTGTGAGGGCCTGGTAAAATTGTAAGGTACCCAGGTATACCATTCTTAGTGTCCCCCTCATTACCTAAGATGTGGGAATGAATGTATGCTAAGATAGAAAGAAAAATCAATGGTTGGAATAGGAACTTTTTGTCATTGGTAAATAGAGTCCAAGTGTGTGAAAAAATCTTATCCTTTTACACCATTTATTATGCATCTATGTGGTTCCTTGCTAGTTACCAAGTAGATAAGGTGAAAAAAGTTATTAGGCAATTTTGTGGTTAGATGGAAGAGGTAAGAAAAGGATGCATATTGCTAAATGGATATGGTGCTACTTCAGTAAGGACTTAGGTATGTATTATGACAATCCTATTGTAACTAGGAAAATGGAATGCATCAAAGCAATAAATATTAGCTAACCACAAAGCTAAATTGCAATGAAATAAAATCCTATTACAATCAATAGAAGAATTGAAAATAAGACATTCAAAATAAATGAAAAATCATCACCAATGTCTCTTTTAATTGACCTCCATTGTCCTTCTTTCTCCTTCAAATTAACTTGTTTGTGGATTTCACCTACAAGTGCAAGAGCAAAGTATGAAAGCAAGCAAGATGACAAGATGAAAATTGCAGCATAAGGATACTAGAAGCGTGGTTGATTGATTGAAAATGTGATTGATTCTAAAAATGTGATTTATTCCTCCTTTCATTGAAGAAAATCATCCAATTTATAGACAAATTGGAGAAAGGACAAGATTAGCATGAAGAGATTTGAAAGGAAATTCAAACCAAGAATGGCAAAATTATGACAAATGACAATTTTCTATGCAAGGAGTATGACAAATTATGACAAATTATGAAAAATTGCTATGCAAAATGCATGACAAATTATGACAAATTATGGCAAGTGGAAGCATAAACATAGGAGAAAATGAGGGAATGAAATTAGGGGAAACATTAGAAAAATTAAATAAAATAGGAGAAATAGAAATTAGGAATTAGGAGAAATTAGCAAATTAGAAAATTGAGGAAAAAGATGAAATAGAAATTAGGTGAATTAATTAATAGGTTTTCATCCATTAATTAATTCATGAAAAGAGACCTAGGACTAAATAGATATATTTATTTAACCCACAAAGAAGGAGAAAAAGGATTAAATGAACAAATCATAAAACCCTAGAAATTAATGTAGGTACGATCATGATTCTAATTAACAAAGGATCAATGTTGATAAATGATTGAGATTGGTTGACAAAAATCAATGACAAATTGACCAAGATTGACAAGGAGATCAAATTGATAAGCGCCAATTACCGAGAAACAATGACTAATCAATCCAAATTGACATGATTTTAAAGGACAAGGATCGATGATGAATCGATCACAAAATGACAAGATTGACAAGGACAAGGATCGATTACGAATCGATCACAAAATGATGAGATTGACAAGATCGACCAAAATCATGACTGAAGATTGCTATCGACAAGACCTAATTTGAAAGCGAGAAAAATGAGGAATGCAGAAGAAGGACTCAATACTCGCAAATGATAAACACCAAATGCGCAACATAGAAGAAATGTTAATGCGACGCAAAAACCCTAAAATAAGGCAATGCGCAAATGTTGAAGTATGACTCCACAAGCATTGACCATTTTTAGATGTCTACATTTTGCCCCTCTTTGAGACAATGCGATTCTAAGCATTGTTTCAAAGAACAATAATGAAAAAGCCCCAGACAATAACAATGACATATGCATGCCCCCTGGAGGAATTGGCCGGAAAAATCTAGAAAAGAGGCCAAGTGATCGATAAGAATGACAGAAGATGTTAGGTTCGAACAGATCAAAAATCAAAGGTTGGATGCACAAAGGACAAGCAGTGGAAGGCGCAACTGCCAAGACTGAGAGAAGAAATGTTAGTAAGCAAAAATTAGACAGAGGACAGTTAGAGATGAAGGAAAACTTGCTTTCACAAATGCACATAAGTAGGTGAGAACCTTTATTTAATGTAGCAAAGTGGATGCAGAGCATCATGGCATTGAAGGCCAGAGCTAGAACCCAACCCCTTTTGCAAAAGATAGACACATCACACACAAGGAATGAGTGAAGCATCCTAGGGTGCATACATCAAGGGTCGAGGTATGTGCGGCGTTCACAAAGCGAACATACTTATCACAGACACCCAATGATATAGTTGCTCCAGTTTGTGACAATCATTCCACAAACAACAAACACAACAAAAAAAGGAAAAGGACCATGAACCATCCCGGTTACTCTAAATCACTCAGTGACATCATCGAGCAACATAGGAACATGATCGAAGCCAAAGATAAATCAGTAAAAAGATAAGATGTACAAATTCAACCAAGTCAAACAAACAGTCTAATCGTCATTGTCAAAAGTGGAAAACAAGAATGATCATGTTGTCTGGTTCCAGGGATTGCAGTACCCCGTCTAAGATAGGACACAGTCTGGTTTTGAGTATACGACACCCTGTATAAGACCCATGATAATAGTGACAAGGAAAAATGATATTGATGTTGAGTGATTGACATGACAATTTTGATCAGTTTGAATGCCTAGTTTGATTGAAAAGTTCATCTATTGATGCATGATTTCATTAAAGCACAATTTTTGATTGATTGTCATTGGATGTATGCTCAGCGATTTGTCTATGCACAGAGGGTACCATTTATTGACAAAATGCAAAATGCCAAAGAAATTGTTTTTGGATTCTGATGTTTTCCACTTTGTAGGAATTTTGAGTTTTTTACAATTTTTTTGTTCATTTTTCAAGACTTTATTTGACTTTTTAGGGATTTTTTCAGGACATTATTTGATTTTTAGGGATTTTTTCAGGACATTATATGATTTTTAGAGATTTTTTCAAGACATTATATGATTTTTAGAGATTTTTTCAGGACATTATATGATTATTTTGGATTTTTTTCAAGACATTATTTGATTTTTAGGGATTTTTTTAGGACATTATTTGATTTTTAGGGATTTTTTCAGGACATTATTTGATTTTTAGGGATTTTTTTCAGGACATTATTTGATTTTTAGGGATTTTTTTAGGACATTATTTGATTTTTTTGGATTATTTCAAGACATTATTTGATTTTTTTGGATTATTTCAGGACATTATTTGATTTTTTTTTTTTTTTGGATTATTTAAGGACATTATGTGATTTTTTTGGATTATTTTAGGACATTATTTGATTTTTTGGGATTTTATATGATTTTGCCCCCAGTGTCTAGCAAGGAAAGGAATATGATAGGTGAATAAATAGGCTTGCTAAAATGTTGGTGGATAGAGGGAACACAAAGGTCTTTTATTATGGAGACAATACGGATGCAATTTTCAAGGGCTATTGCGTGATGGGACAAGAGACTGGATATGACAATGTAAAGCAGTGACATGGCATGAGGGACATGTCAAGAGGTTTTTGAAACCATGTTTAAATTTTGCATCCTTATGTCAGATCAAGATCAAGGAATGAAAAAGAGTGTATGGATAGTGATAAGATATGGATAGGATAAGAAAGACCAAGAATGGATAAGGGACATGGACTGAAGGTCGAGGTAGGCTAAGGGATAGTGGCAGAAAGTTGCAATAAGCTAGGGAATATGGATGAAAGGTTATAATAAGAAAATGGATAAATACCAAAAGCTATGATGGACTAAAAGCTGCAAACAAGATGCATGATGCTCATGAAGATCCTCAGCCTTGTCAAGATCAAAGGTGGAAAGAGGAAATGGACCTAAGGGACAATAGGATAATGGAGGAGTATGACATGGTATGATAGGATAATGAAGGGAAATAGGATATGAAGGAGGAAACCTGCCCCCAAGTGTGGTGTACAAGAAGTTCATAGATTACGCATGACGCCTATTTGCCAGGTTTTCATCACGGTACTTGCCCAAGGTGCCTATTTGCCAGGTTTTCACTAGTGGATGAATTATTTTTTCTTTACTTTTTTCTTTTGTCTTTTTTTTTCTCAAATTTTTTCACTTTTTCTTTCACTTTTTGATTTTTTTGTATTTTTTTGAACTTTTTCTAGTACTTTCAAAGGTGCATGCTATTTACAGGATCGGACAGATGTTCACCATTTGGGGTTGCAAGCTGATAAACCCCCGAGCCATAGGCTGTAGTAACTATGAAAGGTCCAACCCAATTAGGCTTAAACTTTCCTTTGATGATGTCAATAGATTGTGTATTCTTTGGGTTACCCTTTGACCTTCTTATTATAAGAGCGACGGAGATGGTTTTGATATGCTTGCAAATGTGTTAGGGTTGTCTAACATTTCTCATCTAACATCTCAAGCTGATGCAACCGAGAGACTCTGTGGATCTCATCATCAATCAAATGTTGTAGGGAAACATGCAAAGAGGGAATTTCCACTTCCAAGGGTAAAATGGCTTTCACACCATACACCAAGGAATAAGGTGTTGCACCAGTAGGTGTGCGGATGGAAGTGCGATAAGCCCATAGTGCTGGATTCAACTGTACATGCCAATTTCGACCAGTGTCATTAACAATCTTTTTCAGGATCTTAATGATGGTTTTATTTGATGATTCGGCTTGACCATTACTTTGTGGATAGTAAGGACTGGAGAAACAGTGTTGGATGTGAAACTTTTCACAGAGTTCCTTGACATCTTTATTTTTGAATGGATGGCAATTATCTATGACTATTGCAAGGGGAACCCCATATCTGCATATGATATGATTCAGTAGAAACTTCAAAATTTGAACACCAGTGATATAGGTCATAGGGATAGCCTCGATCCATTTGGTAAAGTATTTTGTGGCTGTGAAGATGAATTTGTGTCCATTGGTAGATGTCAGGTGAATCTTGCCAATAAGATCGAATCCCCAATGAGAAAAGGGCCACAGAGATATGACAGAGTGAAGTTCTTGGGCTAGCGCATGAATGTAATTTCTGTGTATTTGACATTTGTAGCATTTCTTGACAAAATCATGAGTATCCTTTTCCATAGTGGGCCAATAATATCCAGCACGAACCAACTTTTTAGCTAGACTCAAACCATTGAAATGGCCCCCACATATACCATCATGAACCTCGCGTAAAGCAGTTTGTGCCTCATCAAAATCTAAACACCTGAGGAGGGTGTGATCAAAGGAACAAGGGTAAAGGGTATCTGTGATGATGAGATATTTGGCAGTTTGGTGTATGAAGACTTGACATTGGTTAGAGGAAAGGTTAGGTGGTAAGGATTGGGATTTCAAATACCGATAGATGTCATTGTACCACGGGGAATTAGGACCAACAAGAACACACATCACATCTGCTGTCAAAATTTCAAAAGAAGGGATAAGCAACTATTCGACCAAAAATTAACATCTGTCCATATTGTGGGGCATATTTAACATGAAAGAAATAGTTGCATAGCATCTGTTGACTTGTTTTATATTCTTGGAACTTGACTGAAATGGATATCAGTAAATTTTGTCTTGAAGAAATCCACCATATGCTTTTAGGGAAGAAGCTTTTCATCCTTCATTTCATAGTCATCATTCACTTGATGGATGACTAACTGGGAATCTCCATAGACTTGCAAATGTGTGATGTTCCATTGGATCACTACTCAGAGTCTTGTGACCAAAGTTTCGTATTCTGCAATATTATTGGTGCAATGGAAAGTTATTGTGTAGGATTTGGGAATAGCATCACCTTGAGGGGTGACAAACAATATACCTGCTCCAGACCTAAATTTGGTATGGGATCCATCAAAATATAATTTCCATTCATTAGAAGATGTGACAGCAAAGACTGATTCATCTGGAAAATCTATCAACATTGGATGATCATCATGAATAGGTGCCTCTGCAAGTTGATCCACTATGATTTGTCCTTTTATTTCCTCTCTCTCAATGTACTCAATATCAAACTCACTTAGGATCATAACCCGCTTTACTAGGTGACCTGTCAAAGCTACCCTGCTAAGCAAGTATTTCAAGGGATCAATTTTTGCAACTAGCAGTGTCTGATGATTTAACATATAGTGTCGAAGCTTCTGTGTTGCAAATACCACTGCTAAACATGCCCATTCAATAGTTGAATAATTCAGCTCATAGCCTACTAGTGTCCGACTGATATAATAAATAGCCCATTCTTTGCCTTTCTCATCCTGTTGGGCTAAGAGAACTCCCAGTGCCATTTTAGTTACAGAGATATACAATATGAATGGCTTCCCTTCTATAGGAGGCATTAGAATAGGTGGTGACAACAGATAATCCTTGAGAGTTTGAAATGCTGATTGACATTTCTTAGTCCATTTAAAAGTGACACCTCTATGCAATAAATGCTGGAAGGGATAACATTTGTCTACCAATTGAGCTATAAATCGGCGGAGTGACTATAACTTCCCTTGCAAATTTCTTAGTTGACAGAGTTGGAAGGAGGAGGCATATCCATTATTGCTTTAACTTTTTCGGGGTCTACTTCGATTCCTCTGTGAGAAACAATGTACCCTAATAATTTGTTGGCTATGACACCAAAGACACATTTCTTTGGGTTGAGTCTAAGCTTGTAGGTTTCCATTCGATCAAAGATTGGGCCAAGGATGGCTAGATGACTATCTCTTGTGACGGATTTGCATAATAGGTCATCAACATAGTCTTCCATCAAAGTATGCATAAAATCATGGAAAATTGTCATCATAGCTCTTTGATATGTTGTGCCAGCATTTTTAAGACCAAAAGGCATCACATTCTAGTAGTAGGTACCCCAAGAACATGTGAATGCAGTCTTATGTTGATCTTCAGGAGAAATGCGAATTTGATTATATCCAAAAAAACCATTCATCAATGATAGCATCTCATATCCGACAGTCATGTCAACTATGATGTCTATATTCGGCAGTGGAAAGTCATCTTTAGGGCATGCTTTATTGAGATCCATAAAATCCATACAGATTCTTATGCCCCCAGTTACTTTGCTAACTGGTACCAAATTTGAAATCCAATCTACATAATCAATTGGTCTGATAAAGCCCACTTCTAATAATTTTTTGAGTTCTATTTTTACTAAGAGAGCCACTTGGGGATGCATCTTTCTGAGGTTTTGTTTGACGGGCTTGGCATCTGATTTTAATGGCAAGTGATGAAGGACTAATTTTGGATCAAGGCCGGGAATATCTACATAAGACCATGCAAAACTGATCTTCTTTTCAAGAAAGAAATTGACAAAATCTATCTTTTCTTGTTTTGATAGAGAAGCAGTGAAATGAATGACCTTAGGGTTGTCAGGTGTACCCAAATTTATTTCTTTAGTCATTTCCACAAGCAATGTTGATTTATCCTGACTTGACAAGGTTATGTCCAATCTTCCACCTTTGGGTGCTCCAGAGAGGTTTTCACCTACGGGTACATCTTGTATTTTTACTTTTTCATGGTTAGAGAGTGCCTTACGGTTTTCACTCAAAGACCCATTCTTTTGATTTTTTAGTTTTTCTTTTTCTTTTTAATGACTAGAAGATGGAGTTGACTCCCCAAAATATTCTATGGAATCTAAATCAATAGCAAACCCTACCTTATGATCACCTCGTGGTATGCCTTCCCGTAGTCCAAGGAATTCTGCAATTGCTTTGTCATTTTGAAAACAATCCAATTTGAGTGGTTCTTGCTGGTCATGTTGGATAAGCTTTGGATAGACAAGGGGTATGTCATCGGTGGTTTCAAGGAGAGTTAGGGCCAAGATGGTAAGGATAAGAATTTCCATGGTATTGTTGTCTGAACTGCTCGTATCTGATTCAGAGCTTGGGTCCCAGAATGACTCTATCCAAGCATTAGGACACATTTTGGAGGGGGAGTTATTTCATGTTTGTCTTCCATGGGAAAACCATCAGGGTCAAGGAAAACATTTTCAAGGGCATAGGAGCTAGAAGAAAAAGAACTCCACTCCCATTCATTGGAATTAGTTTTAGGTTGGGTATCCTCAGGTGTTGTTTCATCATCAGAGTCACACCCCTTTCCACATGTGGTCACTTTGGTAGACGAGGTTCCAATTCTCAATAGTACAAAACCTAACCCTAAAGTTGGATGTCGTATCTTAGGTATAATAGGTTCTAGTCTTCCTTTCTTGTTAGGGCCCAAACCACTACAACCATCATATCCCTTTTTCTGCATTATAGTAAACCCTTTTCCATACCGCTCCGCTGGCAATTTGATAGGTGGTGTATCAGTTTGATCCTTATAAAGCCAATCTATTACATCATCATCCAAAGTTTCTTTGTTAAGTTCACCCCATTTTGTAAATGTAGTGGGGGGCTGATACTGAATGACTATCTTAGGTTCCTTTTGCAACAAATGTGGTTTGCCATGTGATTTTGGAGATGTAGGTAAATTCCCAATGAGGAATGTTTGAGCCATTAAATACTCTCCGCATCCTTGGTCCTGTATCTTCAATTTTCCTTTGACAACATCTAAGAATTCATTAGGATCCACATAATTATGTGAGTGGGCCTCTCTATTAACTGGGACTTGTTGCTTTGGGGAATCTTTTGGATTAGCACAAAATTGAAATGGATTACGATCTCCCAGAATTGTTATCTCAGTCCCATTGTAAGGATATTTTAAACACTGATGATAAGTAGATGGAACTGCTTTCATTGCATGGATCCATAGATGGCCAAGAATCATATTGTAAGGGAGATCGAGGTCTAGGACCTGCAGGAAAGTGTTTTCTATCACTGGACCGACTCTAATAGGCAATGAACTTACCCCTTTAGATGGGTGCTCAACATCATCATATGCTTTGATTGTTATTCTTCTGGAAGAATCAATGTCATTTTCTATATAACCAAGACCAATGACCACTCTTAAGGTACAGATGTTAAGACCTGCTCTGCCATCTATCAAGACTCGTCGGATCTTGCAATTATGGACAAAGACTTCAAGATGTAAAGGATCGTTATGAGGGAGCTTATTAGGAGAAATATCCTTATCAGAAAAGGCAATGTGTTGGGAAATAGCTAGATGTCCAATTCAGGCTTGAAATTGGTCAACATCAATGTCTGTCGAGATAGTGGACTCAGTTAAAGCTTTATCTAGGACTGTGCAATGCATAGGGGACATTTTCAACAACTCAAGAATTGATATTTGTGCAGGTGTCTTTCCCAGATGATCTAGGAGATTATACTGACTCATAGGAGTTGATTTGGGAGGAATTGCAGGAGCTCCTTTCAGGACTATTTTGGAGCGACGAGTGGTGACTGTGCAAGAAGGATCTTGTCCCTTTATTCTTATGGTGGAAACATACTCATTTGATGCTCGAAACTAATTGATGACATTGTTATAACCATTATTTGCATAATTAAGATTTGTTGTTTGGGTAGAGTTTGAAGGAGATGCTTTACCCTTGTTATGGTCAAGCAAAGGAGTTTTAAAAATTATATGATTAGTGTTAGAGGTCATGTTGGGTGGGTCTACCTTAATTACTCCTTGATCTAACAAGTCTTGAATCATATGTTTCAATTGAAAACACGATGCGGTTTTATGTCCTTTTGACCGATGGTATTCACAATATGCATTATCATTCCACCAATGCGGCTTTACCAATGGTTCTTCCTTGACATTTGGTAACTTGATAAAATTTTCTTGCATTAATTGTTTCATTACTAACTCAATGGGCTCTCCCAATGGTGTAAACTGTTGAGGAGGCCCATCCCTTGATCTAAAAGATTTTTGTTGCTGGTTTTGTTGTTGACCTTTGTTGTTGATTATACTGTTGGTATTGTGGCTGTTGAGTAACATTGCTTCCTTGTGTCTGATTTTGTTGCATAGCTGACATATTAGGAGCACTCAATTTCTTTATTGTGAACGTGGGTTGATTTTCATTCATTGCTCTTGCATCGACAACTCCATCATTAGTGACATTCTTGTTTTTGTACCAAAATCTATTTTTCTCCCCTAAATTATTTGTGTTATCACTGTCTTTGTTGAGTTTAATGAGTCCCTTAGCTACAAGAGCAGTTTCAATGTTCATCCCTTTCTTAATGAGCTTCTCAATGGTACTAGGACTTTTCAATTTGAGCTCATACATCATTTCTGGGACCCAATTTTGAATAAATAAGTTCACTTGTTGTTCTTCAGGTATATCTAGGGAAGAACGACTATACAAGCTTCGCCATCTTTGCAAGAAAGTCACTAATGGTTCACCTTGCTTTTGCTTGGTGTTGCATAAATTTGACATGGTCACTTCACTATCAATGTTGAATGCGAAGTGGGATATAAAGTTTTGAGCCAATTCTAACCATGTCTTTATGTTCCCTGGCAAATGTGAATACCAATCCATGGCTTGTCCTGTGAGACTTCGTGTGAATGAGCGCATCAAATATATTTCCTCATAACTCACTTCAGTACATGCTACAAAAAATGCTTGAATATGGTCTTTTGGATTGCTGTTCCCTTTATATTTCTCAAAATTAGGTGCCTAAAAATGCTTAGGGAAGGGAGGCATGTACAAGCTCTTGTCAAATGGATTAGGACATAAATCTTGATCTATGTATAATTTCTTTGTGCCTTTGGTTTCCAATGCGTCGACTTGTCATTGCAACTTCTCAAGCTGTTGTGCAAATGTGTCAGGTAGCGAAGATTTTTGAAGTTCATCATTCACTCTTGGGTGTACTCTTTGTCGATACATCCTGCTCTCCATTGGCTGTTGACGCTCTGAAATTGCTGTCTTTGGTGTATTTTCCCTTGGCATTGGTTGAACACTCCCATATCCCGGTTTCATGGGTACAAACACTAGCTCATATAGTGGAGGTGGTCCAAGTTGAACCATTCCATATTGTGGTAATGATGTGTTTGACAAACCTTCAATTTGTAATGTTTGGCTAGGTTGAAACTGTGAGTTTGATATGTTGTCAATGGGTTGATATGTTGGTTCGCCCATTTTCTTATATTTTGACCTTGTTTCAGTAGGCATGTCACTATGCAAATGTAATATTTTTGGGATTTTTTATTTTAAAAGGATGATGTATGATATGCAACTAAATGCAACCTAAATAGATGAAAATGCAATCTATGGCAAGAATGCAACCTATGTTTTTGTTGTTTTTCAAGATTTGGACAAACGTTTTGGAATGCAAACCTAAAGACTCAACCTTGGGAAATTGAAATGAAGCCAAGACCTTAAAGGACAAAGGACCAAATCACAATAGGACAAACTGACAATGTCTCACCTATATGCTTGGATACTAAGCTAGGTTTTGACAAAAATGATATTAATGAAAGGACAAATTTTTAGATCAGGTCAAGACTACCTAACAACAACTTAGGGTATCATCCAAAGTTTTGATTTTTCAAGTTTGACAAATCAAACTTTTGAGACTAAATGCAAGAAGGTAATGATTATGACAATGACTTAGGATATGACATGAAAAAGATCTAAGGATATGATATGACAAGATGAAGCCAAGACAAGATGACAATACAATGACAAGGATACGCAAAGACCAATGACTTGGAATATGCAAAATGCAACCTAGGCAAGACCTAATTTTAGCATGACAAGGATAATGCAGGAATGCCACCTAAATGGAAATCTAACTTGGGTATGACAATGAAATGAAAACTTAGAGAAATGATTTGGAACCTAAGTGCAAAATGAGGATGCTTGCAATGAAAAGGACTAAAATGAAGGGAGATGACAATATGCCCTAGGACCTAAGTTGGACTATGCAAAACCTAACCTAAAGTGAAATGAATTTTGAAACAAGGATATTCAATGTTTTGACAAGCCATGTTCAAATGTTGGACGAATACTTGGACAAATTCGAACTTTTGTTTGGATTTTTTTTTTGAATTGAAGGTTGTTGATTTTGAAAAACCCAAGTTGATTATGAGCTCTTTTGAAAGTTTGTTTTTGATTTAACCTTTGACAATCACGGAAGACAAAATGTTTGTTTCACTTTGACTCAAGACAATCAAGCACATTCACAACAAATCCTATGGCTAGCAAGGACAATATCTGTTGAATCCTCTAACCATAAAATACAACACTCAGTCGGATAGCTAGATGCTTGGTAGCACTGGCTCCCCCTTACAGTGCACTCACTTCTCGGGCATACCAAGCTTCGAGTTCAAGGGGCATCACTTCCCAAGACCTTGCTATCTCTAACTAAGGAGTACATGAGAGTTGTCTTTTGCATGTGCATATCACAATGCCCAAGCCAATAGATAGAAGGATTTTGGCATCTAAAAACAAGAGATTCTAGTAAGGGCATCCGTTTGGGTGGGTATTGACCCGGTGAATAAATCGTCGCAATACCATTCTAGCACCCATTGTCTACAACTTTTGTTGCATCCACAGTTATTTAGAGTGGTTTGGAAGAGCTTGGCTTTAGCTCATCACCACTTAGGGTCATTCCCTCTCACTAATGCCTATGCGAAGTGCCAGGCAAATCGGGAGGCAAACCCAATTCTAAGGGTTAAAACATGCAATCAGGCTAAAAACAAACAAAGCAAGCATGGTGTTCATTAACCTTTATGAAATTAAATATGCAACTACTTTAAAAAATGCAAGCATGATGTTTTAGTGAAAGTCTTTGACCGCGTCCTGCATAAGATTTGTTAGTAGTTGTATTTTTAGTCTTCATCACACATAACGCTAAGATGCTGCACAGAGAATCAGGTCGGCCACCAGACAATAAACCAATTACATAATTACAAACCATGTCGGCCTTAGACCAAAATAAATAATAACCAACACATAAGACATCCCAAAAATACAACAATAGGTCCTATCCACAAGTTACATTAATGTCAATCCATAACATAGATCAACTGGGACCAAGTATTGGTCCACACACTTCAGCAATGATCTCCAAATGCCAAGTTTTGAACATGATCACCAACAACATCCTGAAACTCCATCAAAAGCCGCACCAACACTAATTAAGCAATTCATCAAAGATTTCCACCAAAATCTTTGCCAGTGAAACCCTCACCGGAACTAGAAACCAATCCTCTATGCAAGCAAAATAGCATCCAATAACTAGACCAGAATCAACTGACTAAGTATGAGTATAAGAATCATGAACAAGACAATTTCATCACCAGATTATACCCGATTCAATCGAATCATGTTGGATCCAAGTTAACCAAAAACCACTCATTCTACTGAGAGCAAAAGGGTGTCAGTAAAGAAACCAAATAGCTAGTGTTGACATCAATGACAGAACATCAATGCAACACATAATTAATTCCACCAAATGGCCAACATGAACAACCCTACAAAATCACCAAGGAGGTGATTCATGTTATCACCGATTTACCCCAAGTAGGATAGACACTAGGCAAGAGGGAGATTTTGAACAATGCAGTGAACAAGCTAACCAGTGCCACCTCTAACAACCAGTTGATGTGGATTAGAACCATTAGGGATAAAGACATTTAATTTTCAAGAATGGTGATCGAATATAAGGTAACTCAATCGAACCGGTTGAAGTCAGTTTGTAGTTCTTGTATCTACTGTGCACAAAAGATGTTAAAGAAAAATATAAAATATGATCTATGTCAGTGGATGTGAGATGAATTGATTTCAAATTTGGGAAAGATTAAGGGGAAAATGAAAGGTACATTCCAGTATGGGAATCTCATTGTCTATTTAATGCTTTTCTTTTTGATTGAGATACCAAGATCCAGTAAGATGCAATGGGCCTTTGATATACCGATAGGAAAATAGATCAAGGATGTCTTGAGGAATTTAAGATAGGACAAAGACTCCATTATGTGGGGTTATTTAAAATAATTTTAGAACATAATGAAGACGAGGGAAGGGATACCTAATCAAATAGTTGACAAATACTGTAGCAACATATGCTTCATGGTGAAAAATGATGAAACCTTAATGAAGGCAGTGCAACCTAGAACAATCTAGGTTATTGAAATGGGCTATGAGGTTGATGCACAAATCTTGGATCTCTATGCCAATATGCTTATACATGCCCCAGTTGATGAGAAGGAGAAAAATTTTGGTATTGAAAAGAAGAAGGAATCTGAAGTGGAGATAGGTTTTAGTAAGAAGAAAAGGGAAGGACAAATAAAGAAGGTTGGACAGGTTGTCTAGAATATGTCCTTTGAGATCAAACAAATCATTGGTTTGGTAGAGACATCTCCTATTGGCAGCTATATAGGATTCTTCAAAATCAAGAACCGGCAAGAGTATATCGAAGAGGAAGAAACTGTAGACCTTTATTACTCCTATTGAATCTTGTTCTAAGATTGAGGAGGAAACCCCAAAGATTCCTAAGATCTACATGAGGATTTAGAGGAAGAAGCCCAAGGAAGGGAAGTTGTAGAAAACCAAAATCACTCCTCTGATAGCATAGAAGAAAATTTTGTAGGAGAAGAAGCCTACTAAGAAAAAGAAACCGGCCAAGGAGTTTCCTCCCACCCTCTGTAAGAAGAAGAAATCAGATCTAGATAAAACTCTTGAATCTGGTAAAAGTGTTAAGGTTATTGGTCCTCTTTTTGTTGTTGAATTAATTGATCAAATTAAAAAGGATGGAACCTTGAGTAACATACAACACTATTATGGTGATATTGATGTAGGAACATCCCGGTTCACAATAATCTTGCATTAACCAAAAAAAAATTATTTATGTTTTTGTTTCTGTTTGCAGTTTCAGTGTTCCTTTCTGTGTGTCCTGGTTTTGGCTCACCAGATCCTATAGAGTTGGATTCTACTTGAAGACTTGATCATCTTTCTTTCTTCCAAACCACATCTCATTTGGATCACTTTCCAACAAGATATCGCTACCAATTTCCATGTCAGTTTCTTGTTACCAGTTGTTCCTTTGTTATCGGTTGTCTTAGACCTATTCTGGTGATCTACCAGAACCCATTATCAAGGTTGTGGATCCTTGGATGTTGATCTTGATGTCTCTTGGCATGCGGCCAACCTTCTAAGTTTCTTCCTTTGGATTTTTTGGAGGAATCTCTTGGCGGAGACCGACCTTGTTCATTTTGCATGTTAGGTCTTGTTCTTCGTGTTTTGATCCCTTTTGGGTAGATTGGATCCTTTGGATTAATATATATATTTGTAATCATGCTTTAGAATGTAATCAATGAAGATCAATTAGAATCAATCAGAGATAGACTATGCCTAGAAGATAGATCTTTCTATTCAAGGTCTTGGTTGTGACCTATTCTACCAGGCCTATGTGTTGGTATGTTGTAACTCGGAAGTTACGGGTTGGATGTAATCAAATTTAATACAATAAAACTATTTGTTCTGCATTGCCTCCATCATATCTGTGTGTTTCCATTGTGTTTACTCTTGCTAATTAGTTTGGAATGATCTCCTTGAGTCCCTCCTCACTGGTGATTCCTTCAAGCGGTATCAGAGAAAAGTTTTGTTCCAGAGGTTGCATGTCTTGAATTTTATTTGTACGATGGTAGATTGTGCATCTGACCTGCACTTGCAGAGGACAAGCGTGAATCAATGGTGCAAATAGTAACTAGGAATGGTGAAGCATGTGGGATGATGAATCAATGATGAACAGTTAGTACCAAACTGGTACTGAGAAGGGGGAATGAATCAGTACTAGAAAAAACACTTTTCCTTGAATCGCTTTGACTGAGAATACTGCACTTAACTAACAAGTAATAACACTGGTGTAAACCAGATTACTACCGGTTAAAAATAGTAAGTGTTGGTATTTTGGTATGGTTTTTTTATTGATGTCAACACCTACTAAAAGCATTTTGGAGATCCAGCAAACATTCACCGGTAAGCAAGTAACTAGTGCACAGTTACTGGTATATGGTACACCGGCAGGACATAATGATCACTAGCACTTGGAATGGCATGGAAGACACTTGGTAATGTCAAAGACATTGTGTGGACATCTTATCTTGGAGAATTGGTCATTGGTATATTCATATTTTCATTTTTGCTTTTACCGGCAAATAGGTCCAGGGTTATCTAGGGTTACACTGGCAGGTTTATCTTTTCCAGATCAACATGGCATGCTATGGAGATGATTAATTAATGTTGTAAATGCATTAAGATGACATGTTCAATCAGTTATTGCATCAGATATTATATTGTTTGTAAAATATTTTTATTGTAATATCTTATAGAGCTGACCTACTAAAATTGGTCTTAGGCTATGGTATAAATGTAAGATCTTAAATGTAAGATCAAGCGTGGAATGAAAAGAAGGTATATTGTGAAGGGATATGCGAGATTAAGTAGAGCTATATATGAAGACATCATTTGAAGGTAAAGCTAGGTTTTTGCAAAGGCATGTTTGCATTACACCGGTACTGAATCCAGCATATAAAGATGCTATTTTGAGCAGTACATTCTTATTGGATTTAACCATCCAATTGCAGTCAGTGTGACTCCCATTTGTGTTTGAGCAGTGAGCTCTAGGCACTTGGCCTTTCTGCATATGCAGACCCCATTTATGTACACTTACTATCTGTAGTAGTATCATCTGATTGTGGGTAAGGTTTCCCACCATGGTTTTTCCCCTTATAGGGTTTCCATGTACAAAAATTGGTGTCATGTGTTGTGGATGATTTTATCTTTTGGTTTTATGCATTAATCTTTACCGGTATTGCATTTATCTATTAAATCTATCCACTAGTTTAACAGACTGTCTCACCGGTATTAATGCAATAATTAAATTGTTTTTGGTTTAAAGTTTTAGACAACTGATTCACCCCCCCCCTCCCAGTTGTCACCGGGACCCAACAATTGGTATCAGAGCCAAGTCCTCTTTTGCAGAAGTTTAACAACTTGAGGAGATCCAATGTCTACTAACTATTTCAGGAAGGACAGTCCTAAACTTGATGGAACCAACTATGGGATATGGAAGATCTGAATGGAGACACATCTGAGTTGCATTGGAAAGGACATCTGGGATGTTACAAAGAATGATTATAGTGTTGCTACTCTAGGTTAGCCCGCTCCTACTAACTTGACTGAAGATGAATAAAATGATTGCAAAGAAAGAGAAGCACTTTTGAGTGCATTGATCGATCAGAAAATCATGGGATTATTAGACAGATCAACTGCTAAAGCTATTTGGGATCATTTGGAAACACTGAATGAAGGAAATTCCATAGTCAAAATTGCAAAACTTGAAAGCTTCTGGGTCAGGTATGAAAATCTGAAAATGGAAGAAGATGAAAGAATTTCTGCTTTTATGGAAAGGGTAAATGAAATTGTTTTGTGCATAAAATGTTGTGGAGGAACCTTAAGTGAAGATGAAATTGTTTCAAAAGTTTTAAGAGGATTTCCACCGGCATACAAAATGAAGGTTACTACTATAAATGAAGTAAGAACAATGCCTAATACATCAGTAACTAGGGATACATTGATTGGAAAACTTTCAGCCTTTGAAATTATGGAATTTGGTCCTATTGCTACTATAAAGACAGATTTAGCTTTCAAAGCATCAACATCATCTGCATCATCATTTGACAAATCTGATTGGAAAGCCTTTTATGCAAGAGAACTTGAGGAAAGTAGGAAAGAACTTGAAGAACTTGAAGAACTTGAAGCACTATTCGCAAGAAAAATGACTAAAGGTCCAGTTGGAAGTAAGTATGAAGGTAAAGTACCCTTTAAATGTTTTAACTGCAATAAGATTGGTCATATGGCTTCAAGATGCCCTGATAGACATGCTGTGAGGCCTCACCTCGACTTAGTTTGACATTCAGTGGATTTTATATTTTAGACTACTATGGATACTTTGTTTTGATGCATTTTGAGACTTAGAACTTATATGATTTCAGGATATTGGATAACATTGCTATGAATTGATGTTTTACTTACATGCTTATGAGATAGAACACTACATGATTATTAGATAGAATGATATTGCAATGATAGATGTCGTTAATGAAATTGCAGGACTTTACTTTGAATATAGAACTATGATGTATGTTTAGTTTATGTGAATTGGGATGAAAATTGTTTATGTGAATTTGCTTGACAAAAGATGTATTCAATCTGTGCAGATGAAAATTGTATGCAAGTAATGATGTGCATTGTTGTATTATTGAATTATATTTTATATGAATATTTGGGAGTACTAATGTGTAAATTGAGATGCGCAGGAAATTTACCATGTGACCATGGAAAATTACGGAGAATCAAACCTAGACTTATGTATGTTCGTAAAGCCAGGGTTTGTCTATTTGGAGAGACAACACCCCGTTTGTGTTGTATTTTATTCGTATCAGTATATGCTGCATGTGTGTTATGTGTTATTTAAATTTATTGTGTAAAAACCTCAAGAGACAATTTCATGTTTATTTTTGTAAAAGTATTTTATTAGTGTCACTTGACACATGTGTGGATTTAAATTTAAATATTTTATCTTGTCTCTTGATGGGAAAGTGTTAATTATTATTAATTTTAAATAAAATAATGTGTTGTCAAAAAGATATTTTGAGAATATAATATTTGGAGTGGTCAACTTATGTTTGACCCGAAAATAAACTTCAGAGGGGTTTAAAATGGGTTAAATGAACACCTAGGGGTAGTTTATTAGGGTTTCCTGAAGCCCATAAGGTATACCTAGGGGTTAGGGGTAATTTTAGGCAAGTTTCTACTTTATAATGATCTTTTTAACGCTTTAAAAATTGGCTTTTTTTGGGTTGAGCGAAAATGGAAAATTGAAGTGAAATCAAATCAAGATTTTTCCCTCTTGGAAGGAAAGTCTTTTTGCATTTTTGCTTTCTTCCTTCTTTTTGTTGATTTTTTTTTAGAATCCTGTGAGAACTCAGAGAGTGAGCTTCTTAAGGAAGATTTTTGGGGAATAGCTGGTTAATCACCCACTCTCCATTTTTGGAGACAGAAGAAAATTTGGAAGAAAAAAAAAAAAAATGTTATGGGATAAAGAAATTGATTAAGGAAAATAAAGAATTGTGGATTGGGCAGCTCTTCTTCAGATATCATTATAACCTTTGGGCAGATTAAGGTTGGTTTCAACTTTTACTTTTAATGTCTTTTTCTTGTTTATTTCTGAAAGTTGTTGAATAAGAAAATCTGTATTCTAGAAAATGGATGTTTGAAAATCTTTTGGTGTTTTGTTTTATGAATGATTGTGTTTTGGGAGTTTTCTCAAGATCTCTTTCTCTTGGGAGAGAAGAGGATCTTGAGGGTGGTAGCAGTGATAGCCCTCGAGTGAGAGACTCTCTTTTGAGAGCGATCACAAGGGATCTTTGTGTGACCCTTGCTGCATGGCCTGTTTGTGCAATGGGGGTCATAAGGAGGGTTATAAGGCTAGAATGCCTTTGGGGGGGCATAAGGATTATGGGGTTGAGATTCTTGATATTTTATTTGTGCCATGAGGTGGCTTCTTGTTATTACATACTTGCAGAATTCTCCTCAGGGTATTTGGTCCACTACCACCCTTTGAAAATATTCACCACCAGAGTGTGGTGTTGTGAAAGCCAGGTTGGGAATGTGTCTGGAATATCTGTGTGCATTGCTTTCTATGTGTTTGCCTGATTGTTACCTGTCTAGGAATTGGTTCTCTGAGCTCGGGGGTGGCTACCAGTTAGCCTAGGCTGGGAGGTGAGCACTCCGTGGTCAGTTTTGTATTTTTCTATTATGCAGGAAATTCAGAGGAAAGAGGATAGGATTCATGAAAGATAATCAGAAGATTGTATTTGAAGATAATTGAATTCAGTTGCAGATGTTGTTTTAAAGTTGTTGTAAATAAATGCCTCATTCAGGAGAAAGGAGAAGCAAGTTGTAAATTTGTAATAGTAGACTTGAAGACTTATTGTTGTGACTGTTCAGAGAAAACATTCTGTAAATTTGGTAGTAGATCTTAGAGATGTTTTAAAGAAAGAAAAGCTTGTTATTTCTACTTCTGGTTTTTAAAAAAAAAGAAGGTTAAATTGTGTTGCATGTAAAAAGCTTCTTGTATTATGGAAAGAAATAAAAGATTTGTTTTCCATTTAAGATTATAATTATATTTCTCTTGTGGCAAATAAAAGATTATTGTTGTTGAAAGATTTCTATGTATTTTAAAAAAAAATAGATTTATGAAATATTAGAGTAGAGGAGAAAAAGCGATGAAAGATTTCCTTTTAATTTAAAAAAAGTATTTTGTAATCTTTAAAAGTATTTAAAATTGTATTTTGGGTTAGCATTGTTTTAAAAGCTCAATGATTTTATATAAATAAATATATATATTTTTAGATCTGAATTAACTTCATATTCTTTCCCTTTACTATATTAGTTTAAGTTTTAGCAAAAAAAAAAAAAGTATTCTTTTGTTTTAAAAAAAAATATATGTAAATGTTATTTTAAATTTAGGTTTATCTTCTTATCTACGATTATTTAATTTTACAAACACTAGCATATATATATATATATATAAAAATATATATATTTATATTTATATTTATATATAAATATAAATATATATATTTATATGTTTTATTTTAAAAAAAATTTAAATTAAATTTTTTAAAAAAAGAAATGAGTATTGGGGTCCCCGCGGACTCCACTGTGTGTACACACAGTGGACGACCGCGTGGCGCCCACTGTGTGCACACACAGTGGAGCCGCTTGCGGCTCCCACTGTGTGGACACACAGTGGACGGCCACGGCCGCCACTGTGTGGCCACACAGTGGTGCCGCCAGCGGCGCCCACTGTGTGGGCACACAGTGGTGCCGCGGCGCCCATTGTGCGCTCACACAGTGGCGCGTGCGCGGCCAGACTTGTTTGTTCTCTCCGTGACCTGCAAAAAGGGGTTTTCATGGCCGCCAAGGGCTTCGGCCCAGCCAAAACATTGCTTTAAAAAAAATATAGATGAATTCATGGCTGCCAAGGGCTTCAGCCCAGCTAAGAAGATTAACAGTTAAAAAAATAATATTATATAGGGTTTAAACCCTAACCGAGTGGGGGTTAGGGCAGGTTAATATTAAATAAAATAATAATTAAAATATCTACCATTTAAGTAAAAAATACATATATATATATGTTTCCATATATATATATGGGAATATATATATATATGTATATAAATATCTGAATTTGAGCATTTTGTATAAGAAATTAAAATATAAGTATATATATATATGCAAAATCAAACATGTATATATGTATACAATTATTTGATCCTGATTTTAATTTTGGTTAAAGTATAAAGAGAAATATAAAAGAATTGAAAAGACTATATAGTTATAATGGAGGATAAATTAAAATATCTCTCCTAATATTCTTAGTATGATTAATTTAATAAAGCTATTAACTAAATATCTTTTGGAGATAGAATCTAAACCAGTAGGTTTTTCGCATTTAAAATATAACATATTATTGAAGCTTAGTTCGTTCGGAATTAGTCAGAATTTAATAATGAAATTATCTTTAATGCTTGTCGCAAGAGTGTACTTGCTAATTAAATTAGTATATAAAAAAAAAAAATTTGTTCTGTTTTTGCCCTAAATTTTGGGCATGACACATGCTAGACTAAGAGAAAAAGCTAGAAGGACATACAAGCCTAACCCTGAATATCAGAGATACAGATTCAAGAAAAATAAGGACAAATCTGGTTATGTTGTTGATGAAGGAGCAACTGATGATTCTGAAGAAGATCCAGTAGAGAATGGATGGGTTTTTGTTGCTATAACAGAAGATCAACTGGCACTTGCAGTGCAACCAGTAGAATAGGCCTTGGCAGCTAAAATTGAGGTAAAAGATGAATGGATAATTGATTCTGGATGCTCACATCATATGATAGGAGACAAAGGAAAATTCTTGAACTTTCAAAAATACAATGGCGGTTTAGTAAGATTTGGAGATGACAAAGCTTGTCAGATCAAAGGTAAGGGTTCAATATCTCTTGATGGTAAACATAACACTAACAATGTTTACTATGTTGAAGGATTAAAGCATAATTTTTGGAGTGTTGGTCAACTAGTTGAGAAAGGATTTCAGTTACAATTTAAGAATGGAAAATGCAAAATCATGAATAGAACTAGCTTAGAAATTGTAACCGGTAATCAGACTAGAGGTAATATCTTTCATTTGAATAACAGTGAGAAGACATGTTTGATTGCACATATAGATGAAAGTTGGCTATTGCATAAGAGACTCTGTCATGTAAACTTTGATTGCATGGTAAAAATCAGTACAACTAAGGCAATTAGAGATTTACCTAAGATTGTCAAACCTCACAATATAGTATGTAAAGAATGTCAATTTGGAAAACAGGTTAGAGCTAGTTTCAAAAGTATTCTAGAAAAATCTAATAATGCTCTTGATTTAATTCGCACTAATTTATCTGGTCCAACTAGAACTAAAAGCTTACAAGGTGATAGATTTTTCATGCTAATCATTGATGACTATTCTAGAATGTGTTGGGTTACTTTTCTCAGAGAAAAATCAGAAGCACTTGGAAAGTTTAAACTATTCAAAGAAATGGTTGAAAATGAAACTGGTATGAAAATCAAATGTTTAAGATCAGATCAAGGAGGAGAATTCACATCTAAGGAGTTTAATACATTCTATGAAGTGAATGGAATTAGAAGATAGATATCAGCACCTCGAACACCAAAGCAAAATGGAGTTGTCGAAAGGAAAAATAGAACTATCTTAGATGCTGCTAGAAGTATGTTATCAGAAGCAAATCTACCACATGTATATTGGAGAAAGGCAGTAAGTACAACAGTCTATACATTCAACAAAGTTCACATCAAAGGTAAAACCGGTAAGACCCCTCATGAACTATGGTTTGGTATTACTCCTACTCTTAGATATTTCAGAATATTTGGAAGCAAATGCTACATTAGAAGGGATGAGTATATTGGAAAATTTGATCCTAGAAGTGATGAAGGTATATTTCTTGGTTATTCATCTAAGAGTAAAGCATATAGATGTTTTAATAAGAGATTACAAAAAATTGTTGAAAGTACAAATGTAAAGATTGATGAACAATTCAGAGGAACTTCAAGGTACATAGATTCTGAACCAGGAACAGTAAAAAATGAACCTACACTGAATCCACCAGTACAGAGTGAAGATCCAGTTACACCGGTATCATCTAAAAATTCCACTGTAACTAAGGAACAACAGCAAACAAAGACACCCTGGTATATAAGATTGAATCATTCTGAAGATTAGATAATTGGAAACAAATACAAAGGAGTTATGACAAGAGGAAGATTGGCAAATGAAGAGGTATGTCTTATTTCTCAAATTGAACCATCATCAATTAATGAGGCATGTGAAGATAACTATTGGACTAAAGCTATGGAAGAAGAAATAGAGCAAATTGAGAAAAATAACACTTAGACATTAGTTCCCCGACCTAAAGACAAAAATATAATTGGAACAAAATGGGTATTTAGAAACAAACTTAATGAAGATGGAAAAGTTATCTGAAATTAAGCAAGACTAGTGTGTAAGGGAGATTCTCAAAAAGAAGGAATTGACTATAATGAAAACTTTGCATCGGTAGCTAGAGTTGAGGCAGTTAGATTGCTTTTGGCCTTTTCAGCACATAAGAACTACAAAGTATATCAAATGGATATTAAATGTGCATTTCTAAATGGAGATCTTGAGGAGGAAGTTTACATTGAACAACTTGATGGATTTTCTTTGACAGATGACAAAGATATGGTCTGCAGGTTAAAGAAAGATTTGTATGGATTAAAGGAAGCCCTAAGAGCTTGGTATGCAAGATTGGATAAGTATATTTTGAAAATTGTTTTTTCTAAAGGTAATGCTAAAAGTAACTTATACTACAAAGTGACTAATGATGAAATCTTAGCTATAGAAGTTTTTGTTGATGATATAGTATTTGGAGAAGATGGATTGTGTAAAGACTTTTCTATAAAAATGCAGCAAGAATTTGAAATGTCTATGATTGGTGAAATAAGATTCTTTTTAGGATTGCAGATTTCACAGACTGAAAAAGGTATATTCTTGAGTCAATTAAAATACTTAAAAAAATTACTTAAGGAATTTGGGATGGAGAACTCTAAACTAGTAAGTACACCTATGACTACAAATAACAAACTATCTTTAAGAGATGAATCTACACCAATTAATCCAACAAGGTACAAATCTATGATAGGAGGTTTACTGTATTTAACACAAACAAGACCTAATATCATGAATACAGTATGTATTGTTTCAAGATTTCAGAGTAATCCTAGAGAAAATCATGAATCAGCTATAAAAAGGATTTTCTGGTATTTACAAGGCACTACAAATCTTCGATTATGGTATCCTAGAGATAAAATTTTTGACCTATGTGCATACACAAATGCAAATTGGGCAGGAGATGTGGATGACAAAAAAAACACCACCGAAGGAGCATTTTTTCTTAGAAACAGATTAATTTTTTGGTTGAGTAAGAAACAGAGTTGTACATCTTTATCAATAGCAGAATCAGAATATGTTGCAGCAACAACTAACTGTACACAGGTACTTTGGCTCAAACAAATGTTGAAAGATTTGAAAGTAAAATGCAAAGAACCTATAACTAACTATTGTGATAACATAGCAACAATTGATATATCTAAGAATTTGGTATTACATTCTAAAACAAAACATGTTTCTATCAAACTGAGTTTTCTAAGGGAAAAAGTTGAAGCAAAAGAAATACAACTAGTTTATGTGAATACTAAAGAATAGACTGCAGATATTTTCACTAAACCTTTGCCTAAGAAGACTTTTGAGTATCTTAGAGAATAGCTTGGGGTCATACCCCCACTGGTAGACACTTAGAGAGATGATGTCTGTCATCAACTGACAGAATTAACATAAATATATTTTTACTCTGTCTTTGATGAGGAAGCTGCTTCTCAGGGGGAGTAGTTGGTATAGTGAAATTGGTTGGTATTTTGTTTGTAACAATTGGTATGTTGTAACTTTGGCATTTGATGTCCAAGGGGGAGAGATATCTATGGAAAAACACATTATCTTGGTACAGAAAAACATAAAGAAACTCATGTTACTCTCAGGGGGAGAGATTGTTACTTTAGGAAGACTATTGGTTTTTATACTTGGCATTTCTGTTTTGGCACTTTGATGGTTTTTCCATCTTGTTTTGACATCAATGCCAAAGGGGGAGATTGTTGGTATTTTGGTATGGTTTTGTCATTGATGTCAACACCTACTAAAAGCATTTTGGAGATCCAACAAACATTCACTAGCAAGCAAGTAACTAGTGCACAGTTACTGGTATATGGTACACCAACAGGAAATAATGATCACTGGCACTTGGAATGGCATGGAAGACACTTGGTAATGTCGAAGACATCATATGGACATCTTATCTTGGAGAATTTGTCATTGGTATATTCATATTTGCATATTTACTTTTACCAGCAAATAGGTCCAACGTTATCTAGGGTTACACCGGTAGGTTTATCTTTTCTAGATCAGCATGGCACACTATGGAGATGATTAATTAATGTTGTAAATGCATTAAGCCAACATGTTCAATCGGTTATTGCATCAGATATTATATTGTTTGTAAAATATTTTAATTGTAATATCTTATAGAACCAACCTACTAAAATTGGTCTTAGGTTATGGTATAAATGTAAGATCAAGCATGGAATGCGAAGAAGGTATATTGTGAAGGGATATGCAAGATTAAGAAGAGCTATACATGAAGACATCATTTGAAGGTAAAGCTAGTTTTTTGGGAAGGCAAATTAGAATTACATCGGTGTTGAATCCGCATATAAAGATGCTATTTTGAGCAGTACCTTTTTATTGGATTTAACCATCCAATTGTAGTCAGTGTGACTCCTATTTGTGTTTGAGTAGTGAGCTCTAGGCACTTGGCCTTTCTGCATGTGCAAACCCCATTTATGTACACTTACTATCTACAGTAGTATCATCTGATTATGGGTAAGGTTTCCCACTATGGTTTTTCCCTTTATAGGGTTTACACATACAAACATTAGTGTCATGTGTTGTGGATGATTTTATCTTTTGGTTTTATGCATTAATCTTTACCAGTATTGCATTTATCTATTAAATTTGTCCACCGGTATAACAGACTATCTGACCAGTATTAAAGTAGTAATCAAATTGTTTTTGTTTTAATGTTTTAGACAACTGATTCACCCCCCCTCTCAGTTGTCACTAGGACCTAACAGTAAGAATGTGAAAGACATAAACCGATAACTCTTAGCTTTCTACACAATCTAACATCTTATTTCCACTTCACCCATATGCATACACTAGTAATACATCAACAAAAATATAAAGAATTACTGGTTCAACATGCTTTACCGCTTGATAGAGAATAACAAAGCATCACATGAAAAGCATCACACATAACACATATATTTTTCATGTGGAAACCCAACTGGGAAAAACCAAGGTGGGGATGAATACCCACAAGTTGTTCTTTGAACCCTTTTGAAGTCCGCTCTATTAGGAGCCTAGTTCGGTTAAAGACTTTACAATAGGTTTTGTTAGGAACCGATCCTGCTAGGGATCACCCGATTAAGGGGTGGCTAAAATACCCAGTTAAGGGTTAAACACTATTAAAGGTTACCTTGTTAGAGGATTTTAAGAGCTCAATGATTTTAAGTCACCCTGTCAAAGGATTTTAATGCAAGCTGGTTAAAGCTACCCTATAAAGGGATTTTCTAGCTATTGAAGTTGTTATAGGTCAATAGGTAATACAATGATCTGGTAACAACACTTCAATGTCAATGCAGATCCACTTTATATCCTTCCTTCTGCAATCACACTCTACAGGTATCTATTCTCTTATCTGGTCTGGCAAGAATCACATATCTCTACACTTAGATACACACACAACATTTGCCAACAACTTCAACATGAAGAACAACATGGACCTTATAGGAAACAGATAGGTTGGTAGCATAAACCCTAAAACCTAAACATTTAGGTTAAGAAAATTCAGTTGGTTCAATCCTAACCGTTGAACATATTGCATTGATTACAACAGTCTTGAACAGATCTCAAGACGTTCTCCATCGTTCGTTCTTCACCACTTCTAGGAGGTTGATAACCCATCACACATTCTCCACCATTTACAAAGACTTTGCACATTCCTAAGGTAGAGAGGGTCAATCTCCTTCATGCAAGATCCTTCACGCACACAAGGCTAATATGGCAACATAATTTGTTCTTCATTACAATGCTAACTCATCACACGATGTCATCAGTTGAATCAGATATACTTGGAAGACGTCAATCGAAAACCCTAAAGCTAAGACTACCAACCGGTAGTCATACCACATTCCATATACTAGTTTACATTCCAACATACCGGTTCACTTGGATAGACATACCGCTTCACTTTTTCACTTATACCGGTTCACAACATCATATCGGTTCTCTCTTCAGCATATTGACATCAATGACAACATATAATATCATCATGTCATCATACCAGTTCATATGCCAACAATCTCCCCCTTTGGTATTGATGGCAATATACAAGGATATCTTTCTACTCCAGCTTCACATCTTTTCCCCAATACTGCAGATATCTTCTCCACTTTACATCTTCTACCCCTTTGACAACAATGCCTAAGTGGAGGCATGAATAACTATGTCCCACTATGCTGCTCCCCCTAAGGAGTAGCATCCTTCAACACACCAATCCTGAAAAAGATATATCAATGTAAGTCCTGACTGATGTGGAGCACACACCTTTAGGTTCACCTCTTGAAGGGGAAGCACCCCTAATTCAGCTCTCAAATAGGTAAAGGTAGCCTTCGGTAGAGGCTTGTGAATATGTCTGCTAATTGCTCCTTACTAGAAACATGTTCCAATACAATCTCTTTATTCTAAACCTTTTCCCTCAAGAAATGATACTTAAGCTCAAAGTGCTTGGTTCTAGAATGTAAAACCGGATTCTTGGAGATTTTAATCGCACTTGTGTTGTCACAAAATATACTCACCAGTTCAGATATAGGAACTTTGAAGCCATTTAATACATGCTTCATCCAAATTGTTTGGGTGCAGTTCATAAATGCTGCAACATACTCTGCTTCTGTTGTAGATTGAGAGATACAGCTTTGCTTGTTACTCATCCATGAGACTAGTCTACCACCAAGAAAGAATGCACCACCGGTTGTTCTCTTCCAATCATCCACATTACTAGCCCAGTCGGCATCTGTAAACACTTTCAGGTTGAAATCATTACTATATGGGTACCATAATCCATAGTCAATAGTCCAGGGGGCAGACAGTTTCCTCTTGATGTTGTTCTCTTCACAGTACTTGTTGAATTCATCAGAAGTGAATTCTCCTCTTTGATCAGTTCTCAGGCACTTAATCCTCTTACTGCTTTCTCTTTCTACCAGTGCTTTGAGGGGTTTGAACTTTCCAAAGGCTTCAGAATTTTCCTTCAAGAATGTGACCCACATCATTCTTGAGCAATCATCAGTAAGAATCATAAAATACCTATCTCCCTGTACACTCCTAGTTTTCATAGGACCACAAAAATCAATATGCACAAGATCAAGTAAATTGTCTATATTGAAAGGTTTACCTTTGAAGGTTGAGGAAGACATTTTCCCCAGTTGACACTCTCTACGTAAAGGATTCTCTGGTTTGCTTAGCATAGGCAATCCTCTAACTACCTTGATCTTAATGGCCTTCACAATATTATCAAAGTTTTTATGGCAGAGTCTCCTATGCCATATCCAACTATCCTTAAACTTAGCCATTAGACATGTACTAACATTAGCATTAAGCTAAAATGGGTTACCTCTTGTCTGCATATTGGTAGCCATTAGTTCACCATTCTTTCCTTTGATTTTGCATACTCCATTTTTGAATTCCAGAGTGAGTCCATTATCATTCAGTTGAGCAACACTCAAAAGGTTGTGTCTAAGACCTTCTACCCAATACACATTGTCAGCATTACTTCTTCCATTCAGAGAGATGGACCCTCTGCCTTTTACTATACATGGTACATCATTACCGAAATGAACCACACCACCATCATACTCTTCCAGAGATGGAAAATTACTCCAGTCACCAGTCATATGGTGAGAACAACCACTGTCAATAATCCACTCATTGGAATTATCAAAGTGGCAGACAAGAGTCTTCTTGTGTGAGACATCTTCCTTGACTGCTACAAACATAATATCTTTACTTTCTTCATCTTCTGATTCCTCATCAGTGACACCTTCATCAACTACTACAAAATAGTTTCTCCAATTTCCTCCTTTGAACTTCTTGAGCCTCTCTAGTTTGTCCTTGTTATCACAATTAGGGCAGTTTACAACAATGTGTCCTATCCGGCTACAAGAAAAACATTTCAAAGGGAGATTTCCTCTATATTTACTGGTTCCCTTGGGAAGTCTCTTGGAAAGAAGAGCTTCAAATTCCATCAGGATCTCCTTATCATCCATTTCTCTACTTTGTTTTGGTTCACCATTGGTACTAGCTTCTTTTCCTTTTCTAAATGATGCAACAGATGCTCTGAAGGCTGATTCAGTCTTCTGAATACTACCATCATAATTATTTAGCTCATAAGCTATTAACTTTGCAATGATGGAGTCCAGGGATACCTTTGTCTTGTCTACATACCTCACCTCCTGAATAGCAACAACCCTTATTGCATAGACCGGTAATAAGGATCTCAAAACTTTGCTAACAATAGTGGAATCTTCCATTTTACCACCTACACTCTTGATATCTCCAACAACAATTTTGATTCTTATTCCATATTGTTAAATGGTCTCTTCTTCAACCATTTGCATGTCTTCAAACTTTCCCCTAAGGCTCTCTTCCTTAGCTTGTTTCGCATTCTCATCACTACCATAGATATTCTCAAGGGCATCCCATACTTCTTTGGGATTCTCTTTATCCTAAACATCAATAAACATGTCAGATAAACTATTGATTAGGGCTTCCATGACTTGCCCATTCTCCTGAATCTCTCTCTTTTGATCATCGGTGAGAGTACCGGTAGAGATAACATACGCATTCTCAACATAGCTCTAATGTTGAGCACCCATGCTTCTGATGTATATCTTTATTTTGTCCTTCCATATTTTAAAGTTGTCTCTGTTGAACTTTGGACCTTCCCTCTTAATCATTATAGTAGGATCTTTACCTCAAGTGGTTAAGCTTACAACATAGAGGACCTGGAAGATGCTCTGATACTAATTGATGAATCAATGATGAATAGTTAGTACCAAACTAGTACTGAGAGGGGGTGGGTGAATCAGTACTAGCAAAAACACTTTTCCTTGAACTGGTTTGATTGAGAACACTGCACTTAACTGACAAGCAATAACACTGGTCTAAACTAGATTACTATCGTTTAAACATAGTAAGAATGTGAAAGATATAAACCGGTAACTCTTAGCTTTCCACACAATCTAACATCTTATTTTCACTTCACCCATATGCATACACTAGTAATACATCAGCAGAAATGTAAAGACTTACTAGTTCATCATGCTTTACTACTTGACAGAGATAACAAAGCATCACATGAAAAGCATCACACATAACACACATATTTTTCACATGGAAACCCAACTGGGAAAAACCATGGTTGGGATGAATACCCACAAGCTATTCTCTGAACCCTTTTGGTCCGCTCTATTAGGAGCCTAGTCTGGTTAAAGACTTTATAATAGGTTATGTTAGGAACCGATCTTCCTAGGGATCACTCGGTTAAGGGATGGATAAAATACCTGGTTAAGGGTTAAACCCTGTTAAAGGTTACCTTGTTAGAGGATTTTAAGAACTCAATGATTTTGAGTCACCCTATTAAAGGATTTTACAGCAAGCCAGTTAAAGCTATCCTGTTAAGGGATTTTCCAACTCTTAAAGTGGTTAGAGGTGAATAGGTAATACAATGATCTGGTAACAACACTTCAATGCCAATGTAGATCCACTTTAGTTCCTTCCTTCTGCAATCACACTTTGCAGGTATCTATTCTCTTATCTGGTTTGGCAATAATCACATATCTCTACACTTAGATACACACACAACATTTACCAATAACTTCAACATGAAGAACAAAATCAACCTTATAGGAAATAGATAGGTCAGTAGCATAAACCCTAAACATTTAGGTTAAGAAATTCAGTTGGTTCAACCCTAACCGTTGAACATATTGCATTGATTACAATAGTATTGAATAGATCTCAAGACATTCTCCATCATTCATTCTTCACCACTTCTAGGAGGCTGATAACCCATTACGCATTCTCCACCATTTACAGACTTCACACATTCTTGAGGTAGATAGGGTCAATCTCCTTCATGCAAGATCCTTCATGCACACAAGGCTGACATGGCAACACAATCTATTATTCATTACAATGCTAACTCATCACACGATGTCATCGGTTGAATCACATAGACTTGGAACACATCAATCGGAAACCCTGAAGCTAAGACTACCAACTGGTAGTCATACCACATTCCATATACTGGTTTACATTCCAACATACCCGTTCACTTGGACAGACATACCGCTGCACTTTTTCACATATACCGGTTCACAACATCATGCCGGTTCTCTTGCAAGTTTCTTACTTCAATATATCGGTTCTGTCTTCACCATATTGACATCAATGACAACATAAAATATCATCATATCATCATATCGGTTCATATGCCAACATGGAAATGCAGACCCTCCTATGATGGAGATGTTGAGAGGAATAGTAGCCCAGTTAGAATTCATGGAGATAGCCCAGAGAAGAGGCCAACATATTTAAGATGTAAGTGAAGATGAAGGAGAAGAAGCTTTAGTAGAAGAAGTGAACCTATCGGCAGTTGATCTAGATGAATTAAGGTTTTTAAGGGTTTTGAGTAGGGCGAACTCTAAACCTCATTTTACCCCACCAAAATATAATGGAAAGTTAGATTCAGATGAATTGATGGATTGGATCTCAGAGATGGAGGAGTATTTTGATTTTGAAGACACTACAGAAGAGAGGAAGGTGAAATATGCTTGTACCTAGTTGAGAGGTCATGCATCCCTTTGGTGGGAGAATTTGCAAGTTGATAGGAAAAGAAGAGGTAAAGAAAAGATTAAGACATGGGATAAGATGACTGTTAAGATGAAATCAAAGTTTTTCTCAGCGAATTACCAAGTGGATTTTTTCTGGAAGTAGTAGAATTTGAGACAAAAGGAATCTAGTGTGAAGGAGTATACCGAAGCATTTTACAAATTGAACATCAGATCCAAACATGTTGATGATGAAGTTGAACAAATTACAAGATATTTGAATGGATTATAGATGTCTATACAAGATGATCTTAGTATGATCAAATTAGAGAGTGTTGAAGAGGCTCACTAGTATGCACTAAAGACTAAAGAGAAATTGAATAAAAGACATGAGGAGAGACAAAGGGGTAGAGGTGAAAGGTTTACTAGAGGAATATTTTGAGGAAGAGGAACCAGTACAAGTCAGAATAAGGACAATGAAATGAAAAAAGAAGGTAATTCATACTAGAAGGATGATAGAAATTTCTATTGGAGGAGAGAACTAAATGGTTACCAGGATGAGAACTTTGGAAGACAAGATAGGAGGACATCTAGAGGAACCTTCTTTAAATATGGAGGAGAAGGAAATTGTGCATTCCAATGTAAGAAGACATAGGATACCATAAGAATAAGAGTAGTGGAAGAAAACCCCACCAGATCAAACAATAAATTGGAAGATGGAGAACTGTTGATGATGAGGAAATCTCTGTGTCATACTGGAGGAGATGAAGAACCTTTCAAGACTAGATGTAAGGTATCTGGTAAGTGTTGTAAAGTTTTTATTGATAGTGGTAGTTTAGATAATCTTGTTTTAGAAGAGATGGTGAATAAGCTGAAATTGGAGAGAGTGAAACACCCTAAGCCTTATTGGATAGCATGGATTCAGGATGAACATAAGTTGTTAGTAAGTGAACAGTGTTTGGTAAAACAGAAAATTGGGAATTATCATGATGAAGTTTTGTGTGATATTATGCCTATGGATATTTGTCATCTTTTGCTGAGAAGACCTTGGTAGTTTGATAGACAAATAATACATGATGGAAGGAAGAATGCATACACTATTGTGGCCAATGGGATGAAGCAAACCTTGTTACCTTTGGAGGAACCTTTGAAGAGTGAAGTTTGCACAAATGCCACAATTTATTTAGTAGACGGAAGGAAATTTATGGATGGACCAAGACATGAGAATGTGTGTTTTGTCTTAATTCCTAAGAAGCCTAACAGACCAGAACCAAAAGGAGAACACCCGACAAGGATAAGAGATTTTCTGGTAGAATATGAGGACATCATTTCAAATAATGTAATGGATAGATTGCCACCTGTTAGTAGTATTAGTAATTGCATCGACTTGGTTCCTGGAGCTAGTTTGCCTAACAAAGCTACACACTGGTTGACATCGGTATAAAATGAAGAAATGAATAGATAAGTACATGAGCTATTCAAGAAAGATTTGATGAGGGAAAGTTTGAGCCCTTGTGCAGTACCAACAATATTAGCACCTAAGAATAATGGAGAATGGAGGATGTGTACCGATTCAAGAGCAATAAATAAGATCACAATGAAATATCAGTTTCCTTTGCCTAAGATGGATGATATAATGGACTATTTGAGTGGAGCAAAATAATTTACAAAGATAGATTTGAAGAGTGGATGTCATCAAATCATGATTAGAGAAGGTGATGAGTATAGGACAATATTTAAGATAAATGAAGGACTATATGAATGGTTGGTGATGCCTTTTGGATTGACTAATGCACCGAGTACTTTAATGAGGCTGATGAATGAGGTATTGAAGAAATTATTGCTTGAGTTTGTTATTGTGTATTTTGATGACATTCTAATTTTTAGTAAGACAAAAGAGGAACATTTGTTATAGTTAAGATAAGTTTTACAGAGGTTGAGAGAAGGAAAGTTGTTGATCAATATCAAGAAGTGTACTTTCATAAAGGATGAGTTAGTCTATTTAGGATTTGTGATATCTAAGCATGGTTTGAAGATGGACCCTGAGAAAGTGAAATACATTGTTTAGTGGCCTACACTAGAAAGCATTGGAGAGGTAAGATCATTTCATGGATTGGCTAGTTTTTATCGAAAGTTTATTATGAATTTCAGCTCAGTTTGTAACCCTATGAGTGAGACCATGAGAGGGGATCATAAGGAATTCAAATGGACCATCGAAGCAAACAAAAGTTTTGAATTGTTGAAGTGGAAAGTATTTCAAGTGGATTGTGATGCAAGTAGAATAGCTTTAGGAGCAGTTTTAAGTCAAGAAGGGAGATCCGTAGCATATTTTAGTAAGAAATTGAATGATGCTCGAAAGATATATTTAGTGTATGATAAGGAATTTTATGCCATAGTTCAAGCCTTGAAGATATGGAGACATTACTTGTTGCCTAAGGAGTTTGTGTTGTATACAGATCATCTAGCTTTGCGGTATTTGAACAGTCAGAGTAAGTTGAATCAAAGACATATGAGATGGATCTTGCAGAGTTAAACCTTTGTGTTGAGGCATAGAAGTGGGAAATCTAACAAAGTTACGGATGCATTGAGTAGGAGAAGGAATTTGCCGACAGGGATGCAAGTGACAGTATTAGGTTTTGAAGATTTGAAGACCTGGATTTTACAAAACCTTGGAAAGCATGTAGAGAACTGGTTATTATTGATAGAAGTAAATGGTTGGATTATTTCATTCATGATGGGATGTTATTTAAGGGAGTTCAGTTATGCATACCTAAGAGTTCCATGAGAGAGAACCTGATAAAAGAGAAGCATAGTGGAGGTTTAGCTAGACATTTTGGCATTGATAAAACAGTTGCATTGGTGAGTGAATAGTACTTTTGGCCATAGATTCATGAGGATGTTAAGAGATATGTGCAGAGTTGTAGAGTTTGTCAAGTTGCAAAAGGTAGTAGTCAAAATATGGGGATTTTATAAACCTTTGACAGTACCGGTAAGACCTTGGGAGGATATAAGAATGGATTTTGTAATTGGATTTCCTAAGACATTAGGAGGGAATGATTCCTTATTTGTGGTAGTTGATATATTTTCAAAGATGGCCCATTTCATACCTTGTAAGAAGACATCAGATGCATTGCATGTAGCAGACCTACTTTTCAAGGAAGTGGTGAGATTGCATGGATTACCTAAGAGAATAGTTTTAGACAAAGATACTAAGTTTGTTGGCTATTTTTGGAGAATATTTTCGAAGAAGATGAAGACAGATTGGAAGTTAAATTCTACTTTTCATCCACAAACTGATGGACAGACAAAAGTAGTTAACCATAGTTTGGGAAACTTGTTGAGATGCTTAGTGGGAGATAAAACTGGAAGTTGGGATTTGATCCTTGCACAAGAAGAGTTTTCCTATAACAATTCAATGAATAGAAGTACCGGAAAAAAACCTTTTGAGATTGTTACTGGAGTGTATCCTAGAGGAATAATAGAATTCAAAGATATTAGCAGTGAAGACTAGAAGAGTTCAGAAGTAAAATAATTTACAGATCACATGGTAGCATTGCATATTTAGGTTAAACAACATTTGGAAGACATGAATAGAAATTACAAGGAGAAGGTAGATGAGAAGAAGAGACATAAGGAATTTGAAATTTGCAATGAAGTGATGGTATACTTGATAAAATAAAGATTCCTAGTTAGAACTTATAATAAGTTGCAGATGAAGAAGTTTGGACCCTATAAGATTTTGAGGAAGTTCAGTTCTGGAAATGCATATGAAGTAGGCCTACTGAATATTCTAAGTATTTCACCTATATACAACATTGTAGATCTTCATGAGTACCATGAACTAGAATTTAGTGAGGACAATATTGCAGACCTTGAGTAACAATTGCCCTACAAGGAACCAGATTAGATTGAAAAGATTTTGGATAGTAGGATTGGGCGTGTTGCCTGGAACAGTTAGTACAAATAATATCTTGTGAAGTGGAAGAGAAGTCCAGGAAAATATTCATCTTGGATTTGTTAGGCAGAGGTAGACCACCTTGGTTTCCCTCCAACCATAGTAAAGTGAGAGGCTCACTTTTTCTTTAACCCTAGATATTTGATGTAGGAGCATCCCAGTTCACAGCAATATTGCATCAACCAAAAGCATTTTTTTTCTGTTTGCAGTTTTAGTATTCCTTTTTGTGTGTCCCAGTTTTGGCTCACCAAATCCTCTAGACATGGATTCTAGTTGAAGACTTATCATCTTTCTTTCTTCCAAACTGCATCTCATTTGGATCACTTTTCGATAAGATATCACTACCAGTTTCCATGTCAGTTTCTTGTTACTAGTTGTTCCTTTGTTACCAGTTACCTAAGACATATTCTGGTGATCTACCAGAACCCATTCTGAAGCTTGCAGAACCTTGGATATTGATCTTGATGTTTCTTTGCATGTGGTCGACCTTCTTGATTTCTTCCTTTGGATTTTCTAGAGGAATCTCTTGGTGGAGGATGACCTTGTTCATTTTGCACATTAGGTCTTGTTCCTTGAGTTTTCATCCCTTGGCTGACTAGATCATTTGGATAGATATATATTTGTAATGATGCTTTAGAATGTAATCAATGAAGATAAATTAGAATCAATCAGAGATAGACTATGCCTAGAAGATAGATCTTTCAATTCAAGGTCCTGATTGTGACCTATTCTACCAGACCTGTGTGCTGGTATGTTTTAACTTGGTAGTTACCAATTGGATGCAATCAAATTTCATGCAATAAAACTATTTGTTTTGCATTGCCTCCATCATATCTATGTGTTTCCATTGTGTTTACTCTTGCTGACTAGTTTGGACTAATCTCCTTGAGGTCCCTCCTCACCGGTGACTACTTCAGATATGGATAATAAAGAGAAAAAGGAAATAGAAGAATTAGGTTTGTTATACTTAGACATATATAAGAAAGCTTTACTTGAGATTAAGAAGAAAATACCAGCAGATTTGTATAATAAGTTAGATGTTAGGACGTTATCTACTATTGAGGAAATAAACATATAAAGGTTCAGGAATTACTAATTGTTTGTGGTGCTATTACTGAAGAAGAGATGCAACAATGTCTAGATTTTGCTAACAAAACAATTTTTCAGAGTAGACACAAACATATAAGTCTTATGGTGGGTATAGTAAATGAGATTGTGAAGGAAACTCATTAGGCTTGGGTTAAATTCTTTGTTGATAAACCAGGTTTCTTTACATCACCAGATATGCCACCTAAGTCCAACATTCTAAACATTTCATTTTATGCTAAGGGTAAAGGTATACTAGGTGGAGATTGACTGATTTGGGAACATAAAATAGTTGAGGACATTCCTCCAGTAATAACACATGTACAAGATGTAGAAATCAACATACCAATAGAAGATAATCCTCCTCCGGTAATTGATGTTGATACAATTTTAGTTCATGGGGTAGAGGTTCCATAATTAACTCCACCAAGTTGTGAAGCCATGCATGCTGAGGAGAACATAAAGGATGCAATTGAAATGAAGGTAGAGGAGAAAGATCAGGATGAACAAACTGATGTTAGGTTTGTTGGCATTGAGCTATCATTGATGTCAATTGGTATTGCAGGCAGACTACCGATAGAGGTATGTCATCTGGTATGAAGAAAAGTGTACCAATATGGTGGAAGACAAGTAATTATTAAGACTATCAGTGACTTCACTAGTATGAGGTGAGATGCATGTGTGTATTACAATGTTGAGTGATAATAGGTAGAGCGTAAACTAGTCTAGAGGTTGGCTGCTTGTTTATGATGAAGAGGCATAATGTTAAAGTAATCACAAACCATCAGAGGTGAAGATGTGCTACTGATGTAGTAAGCACTACTAGTTATCAAGAGGAGAAGGTCTGACTGGTAAATGTTTGTACCAGTATGGGTTTATTGAAGGTTCAAACCAACCTTGTGTTGGTGAGCTGAGTGTATGACCATTGTGATGCCACGCGGAGCTGAGGTGGCAAACATGCAAAGGTTGGTGAAGCCTCCATCAACATGGTTGTTGAAATAGTTAGTTGACATTAATAAAACAACCAAAAATCATGGGATGTTAATTGACTGATCTGGCTTGAGGAGGGAAGAATAATAAAGAAAGACCAAGGAGTAGTTGGCACTCGGATCGAAGAAAAGAAATCAGACTACAAAGAATATCTTGAGAAGGAAACAACTGGAATTTTTATGAGTCAACAAATTTCAACGTAGAAAATCATGTATGGGATTTCTATCTTTAGCAAGTATGCATTGGATAATGGAAAACATGTATATATGCATTCCTAGAGTATAGGTGATCGATCCAAGATAGTATGGATCAGATCTCATGCATATTTTGTTGGGTTAAGGAAACCCTAACCACCCCAAGTTTGAATAGATTCTTGGTGAGAAAGCTCAACTTTAAATATGATGACTTTGAGACTGTGATTGTTGCTGCTATAGAGTGAAGAGAAGTGTGAACTTGATGTCTGAGAGCCAAAGAGAAAAATACTTGAAGTGTTTATGAGCAAAATATTAACTGATAAGGAAAAGTAGAGTAAACCATTATAAGGAACAACTGGTGGAGAGTGCATTGAATACAGAGGTGAAAAACCGGTAGATGTTGTGCCTAATTAAGAGTGATTAAGTGTGAGTTGAGAGACGGAAGACATTGTCAAAGAGGTTTTAGAAATATCATCAGCAAACTCAAGTTGCAGAGTGGGTGAAGAGAATGCAAACTGGTAAGGGTGAAATGCACAAAGGAGAATTTTGTAAGGTTGAAAAACTTCATTTGCAATAGTGATTTCATTTGTATATCTAAGTTTTATATTGTTTTCACTAAGTTGTAGCTTAGTGCAGGGGTTGTATCTCCTTTAGGTTGTAGCCTATAAATTGTGTAGGGGTTAGTGCTCCTTTAAGTTGGTGCTCATAAATAATGGGTTGGTGATCCATGGGCTGGTGCCCTAGATATTGTAATTGGAGATTTATTGTGAGGCTGGATTGGAGCAAAAGATCTCCAATAGCTATTCTCACTAATATTTTTCCCACATTGGGTTTTCCTCGTATATATCTAGGGTTGTGTGTTGCATCTTTGTGTATGTGGTATATTAATGTTTTAGCAAATCCTTTCACACACCTTGTTTGCACTGTTTGAGCTACCGGTTAGCACTCAATTTTTTTAATACACTACTAGTATCTCCTTGTTGAGGTAAAAGAGTTTAAATCACTGATTCAGCCCCCTCTCAGTGATCCATTATGTCCAACAATAGGTTTTAGAGCCAGGATACCCTGTTTTGTCAAAAGCATTCTCTAGCTTGGGTAGATCTTGTCAAGTGTTCACAATGGCAAGAAATGAATCTACCTCCTCAAAATCTCCTATGTTTTATGGTGTCAACTATGCCTTTTGGAGTAGAATAATAGAAACTTATTTGTCCTCTCTAGGTTGTAATGTATGGATGTCAGTTGTGAATGGGTATATAGTCCCTAATAAGTCCCTTACTGATCTAGATGCTAAGAGGGAATATGAGAACAATGCTAAAGATACGGATGACATTCTTAGTGGGTTGTCTGATAATGAGTTTGTTAAAGTCATGCACTGCTCCTCTGCCAAGGAAACTTGGGATAAGCTGCAGAAGATATTTGAAGGTGATGCTAAAGTCAAGGAAGCTAAGTTGCAGACATTGAGAGCACAACTTGAGAGCTTGAAGATGAGAGATAAAGAAAAGATTGTTGACTATCTCTAAAGGGTTTATGAAACAACAAATACCATTAGAGGGCTTGCAGAAGAAATAAAATATGAGGTGACAGTAAAGAAAGTTCTTAGATCTCTTGCATCTAAGTATGATATAAAGGTCTTAGCAAAAGAAGAAGCAAAATATCTAAAAGGCTTTACAATGGATGAGTTGTATGGCTCCCTAATTGCTTATGAGAGGATTGTCGATATTGATGGTGTGAAGAAAGAAGCTGCATTCAAGACTTCAAGAAAAGGAAAAGAAGAATCTTCTCATGATGCAACCAGTGAAGACTCTAATGACATCATGGAAAAATTTGTCAGAAGATTCAAGACAGGTTCAGGAAAATATAGAGGCAAGCCTTTTAAATGTTTCAACTATGGAAAGATTGGACATTTTGCTACTAAATGTCTTTATGGTGATAAGAATGAAGATGATCAATCAAGTGGTAGCAAATCATATAGTAAGGATAGGAAGAAAAATCTCTATCGACATGGTAGAAAAGGCTATTGAAAGTAGAGCAATCTTTACACACATGAAGATGATACCACAGATGAGGAAAGTGCTTCAGATGACTGTTGTAGTGGAGATGAAGTTAGAGCAAATCCTTTTATGGCTCAAGAGGTACCAGTACCTGAAGAAGCAGAATAGGAAGAGCAAGAAGCAGAATAGGAAGAGCAAGAAGGAGAAGCAGACCTTGAAGAAGAACTCATTAGTTCCTTAGATGAGCTAAATAAAACAAGAAGAGATTTAAAGAAGGTAAAAAGGGTTGCAGCTGAAGAACAAGAGTTGTTGGAGCAATCTCTTGAAGAGTCCAAGAAAACTATTGCAGATCTAAAACTCTATTTGGAAGAGGCCAAGAGGATGTGTGAAGTCACCAGTACTAGTCTGATTGAAAAGGAAAAGGAACATCAGAATTTGGAAGCATAAATAGTGAAACTCTAGAAGGACTTAGAGAAAAGTCAGGTAGAAATAAAAGTGCGAAGCAAATATGAAGGCAACACTGAAGCCCTGAACAAGATGTTGAGAAAATAGAAGCAATCTAAAGATACCGCTGGCTTAGGTTTTCAAGAAGGTCAAAGTTCAAACAGAAAATATACATCCGACAAGGAGATACAATTCATTTCTTCAAATGAAGGTGAAGAGAAGAATACATTTACAGTAAGCAAGGATACTGACAAGAAGACATATGCAGATGCTGCTAGAAACTACCACACAAACTGGTATGCTCAATCAATGAACTAGAGACCATACTCAATGCACCAACATGCAGATCCAAGAAGAAATGCAAGTATTGATCATGAAGGATTCACAAGGGTTAGCAGCATGAAAAGAAGACCCCCAGTAAGGCATTCGTTTGCAAGTTCAAGACAACCTAGCCAGTATGTTCCAAATTTTCATGGTTATCATCACTAGTTTAATAAGTTTGGTCATAGAATGGTAGATTGTAGGAAAATGAGAGTCAATGCTAGTTTTGAGAGTAGAAACTAATTTTTTGCATTACAAAGTACAAATGTCACATGTTATAATTGTACTTAGTTTGGTCACAAGAGTTATGAATGTAGGAGTAATATGCAAATGTCCTACAAGAATGCATTGAGTACATTTTATAGTGCTAATTTGAAATGCTATAAGTGTAAGAATTTTGGTCCCATAGAAAGGTATTGTCAGCTAAGAACTAACAAACAAAAGAGAATTGTACCTGATGAGTAGTAGGCAACAAAACCGAAACACAAAATGATAGAAGAGGAAAAGAAAGAAGAGAAACTGGTTTGGGTAGAGAAGGAGAAAAACAAGATAGAGTCCAGCCTGATTGTATAGACTGCTCTACATGCTAAAAGAAGGAATTTATGGGTAGTTGATAGTGGTTTCTCAACTCACATGACTGGAGATAAGAAAAATTTCATCAAGCTTGATGATTGGATTGGTAGTTCAGTAAGATTCGGTGATAACTCCTCCATCAAGATCAAAAGCTGGGGTACACTGAATATTGATGGAAACCTCAAGGATCATGATGTGTACTATGTGGAAAGTTTGAAGCATAACCTTTTGAGTGTAAGTTAGATGTGTTATAAAGGGTACAAGTTCTCATTTGACTCTACCAATTTCTAGATAAGGAAGCAGAGTATCAGTCAGGTGGTAATAGAAGGAAAGAGAATAGAGGGTAATGTCTACAATCTAAAGGAATTCTATGAGTCCCAATACATGATGGGACAAGTTGATGAAAGATGGCTATGGCACCAGAGACTAGACCATGTGAATTTTGATAATCTGGTTAAGATAAGAAAGAACTGATATGTGAGAAACATACCTCAGATCATAAAACCGGCAAGCAAATTTTGTGATGAAGGTGGTAGAGGTAAGAAAGAAAAGGTTAGCTTTAAAATAAAATAATATAACACCTCAAGATCTTTGGAGTTGATACATATAGACCTATGTGGGCCAACAAGGACAAGAACATTGGTCGAAGAAAGGTATTTCATGTTGTTCATAGATGATTACTCAAGAATGACTTGGGTAACCTTCCTGCATGACAAGTCACAAGCATTTGAGAGAATAAAATTTTTTTAGGAAGATGGTGGAAAATGAAAGTGGACACTAGTTAAAATGCTTAAGATCTGATTAGGGTGGAGAATTTTCTTCCAATGAATTTGTTGACTACTATGAGAAACATGGAATTTGTTAGGTCCCAGAGACAACTGAGACAGGGGGGGTGAATTAGTTGTCTAATGAATTCAAACAAAAATTAACTTAACCAAAACTTAATGCTTAATACCGGTAAACCAAACCTAATGCTGGTAGATAGTTTATCAGTTAATTGCAAAACTGGTAAATATTAATGCATGAAACAAAAAGACAATAACATCCACAACACATAACACTAATATTTGTACGTGGAAACCCTATTAGGGGAAAAATCATGGTGGGAAACCTTACCCACAATCAGATGATACTACTGCAAATAGTATGTGTATACAAATGGGGTTTTGCACATGCAAAAAGGCCAAGCACCTAGATCTCACTGCTCAATCACAAATGGGAGTCACACTAACTACAATTGGATGGTTAGATCCAATGATAATGTACTTCTTAGAATAGCATCTTTATATGCTAGATTTAGTACCGGTTTAGCTCTGATATGCCTTCACAAAACCTTCCTTCAACCTTCAAATGATGTTTGCATGTATAGCTCTTCTTATTCTTGCATATACCTTATTGCAATCCTTTTCACATTCGCATATATTAATCTCACAAATGAGATCTTACATTTATACCGAAGCTTAAGACCAAAATGCGTAGGTCGACTTTACAAAAGATATTACAATAAAAACAATTTACAAGTAAATCAATAACCGATCCAATATCCGATACAATATATCGGCTTAATGCATTTACAATAATAACAAATCATCTCCATAATGTGTCATGCTGATCTGGAATAGATAAGCATGTCGGTGTATAACCTGGACCTATTTGCTGGTAACAACAAATATGCAAACTCAAATATACCAATGAACAAATCTCCAAGACAAAGTATCCAAATGATGTCTTTGACGTAACCAAGTATTTTCCATGCGATTCTAAGTGCCAGTGAATAATATATCCAACCAGTGAACCAAATACCGATGATTGTGCATAAATCACTTGCTTGTCGGCGAACATATGCAATTCTCCAGGTGCTAATAGGTTGACCAGTGTTGATAAGTGTTGACCTCAATGACAAAACCATATTAACATATCCAAAATACCAACAATCTCCCCCTTTGGCATTGATGGCAACACAAGATGGAAAAACCATCAAAATGCCAAAATAGAAATGCCAAATACAAAAAACCAATAATCTCCCAAAAGAGATCATAACCAGAAATCATAATATCTCTTCCTAAAGGATAGAGTCTTTCCCCCTAGGAGTAACCTGTGTTTTTCCATATCAATCTCTCCCCATTTGACATCAAATGCCAAAGCAATATAGAAACCAGGTTCAAATACAAAATACCAACTACTCCCCCTGAGAAGTAGCTCTCCTCATCAAAGCCAGAATAAAAGATTTTTCTATTAGTTCTATTAGATGATGACAAATATCAACTACCTAAGTCTCTACTGGTGGGGGTATAACCCTAAGCTGATCTCTGAGATATTCAAAAGTCTCCTTAGGCAAAGGCTTAGTAAAAATATCTACAATCTGTTCTTTAATATTAACATAAACCAATTTTACTTCTTTTGCTTCAACATTCTCTTTCAGAAAATTCAATTTGATAGAAACGTGTTTAGTTTTTGAATATAGTACCGGATTCTTAGATATATCAATTGTTGTTGTATTATCACAATAGACAGTGATATCTTACTTGGATTTTACTTTTATGTCCTTCAACATTTGCTTAAGCCATAATACCTATGTGCAATTAGTTGTTGCTGCAACATATTCTGATTCTGCTATTGATAAAGATGTGCAACTTTGTTTCTTACTCAACCAAGAAATTAATCTGCTTCCAAGGAAAAATGCTCCACCGGTGGTGCTTTTTCCGTCATCTATATCTCCTGCCCAATTTGCATCTGTGTATGCACATAATTCAAAATTTTCATCTCTAGGATACCATAAGCCAAGATCTGTAGTGCCTTGTAAGTAACAGAAAATCCTTTTTACTACCGATTCATGATTTTCTTTAGGATTACTCTGAAATCTTGAAACAATACATACTACATTCATAATATCAGGTCCTGTTTGTGTCAAATACAGTAGACCTCTTATCATAGATTTGTACCTAGTTGGATTAACAGGTGTTGATTCATCCTTTAGAGATAATTTATCATTTGTAGTCATAGGTGTACTTACCGGTTTAGAGTTTTCCATGCCAAATTTCTTTAGTAACTCCTTCAAGTACTTAGATTGACTCAAGAATAAACCTTTATCAGTCTATGAAATCTGCAATCCTAAAAAGAATTTTATCTCTCCAATCATAGACATTTCAAATTCTTGCTGCATTTTAATAGAAAAGTCTTTACATAATCCATCTTCTCCTCCAAAGATTATATGATCAAAAAAAACTTCTATAACCAAGATGTCATCATTAGTCACTTTCTAGTATAAGTTGCTATCAGCATTACCTTTAGAAAATCCAATCTTCAAAAGATATTTATCCAATCTAGCATACCAAGCTCTTGGAGCTTGCTTCAACCCATACAAAGCTTTCCTTAACCTACAAACCATGTCTTTGTTACCTATTAAAGAAAATCCATCAGGTTGTTCAATATAAACTTCTTCTTCAAGATCTCCATTCAGAAATGAACATTTAATATCCATTTGATATACTTTGTAGTTCTTGTGTGCTGCAAAAGCCAAGAATAATATGACTTCCTCAATTCTAGCTACCAATGCAAAGGATTCATTATAATCAATTCCTTCTTTTTGTGAATATCCCTTACACACTAATCTTGCTTTATTTCTGATTACCTTACCATCTTCATTAAGTTTTTTTCCGAATACCCATTTTGTTCCAATTACATTTTTGTCTTTAGGCCGGGGAACTAATGTCCATGTGTTATTCTTTTCAAGTTGTTCTAATTCTTCTTCCATAGCTTTAATCTAGTATTTATCTTCACATGCCTCGTTAATTGATGCTGGTTCAATTTGAGAAATAAGACACGCCTCTTCATTTTCTAGTCTTCCTCTAGTCATAACTCCTTGATACTTGTTCCCAATTATCTGATCTTCAGAGTCGTTCAATCTTACATACCGAGGTGTCTTTGTTTGCTGCTGATCTTCAATTACTCAAATTTTTCAGATGATACTGGTGTAACTGAGTCTTCATTCTGTACTGGTGTGTTCATTGTAGGTTTGTTTGTTAGTATCTCTATTGCCATTTTGGAGTCTATATACCTTGAAGTTCCTCTAAACTGTTCATCAATTTTCACATTTCTACTCTCAACAGTTTTTTGCAATCTCTTGTTAAAACATCTATATGCTTTTCTCTTGGATGAATAACGAAGAAATATTCCTTCATCACTTCTAGGATCAAATTTTCCAATATACTCATCTCTTCTAATATAGCATTTACTTCCAAATATTCTAAAATATTTAAGAGTAGGAGTAATACCAAACCATAATTCATGAGGGGTCTTACTAGTTTCACCTTTCATGTGAACTTTGTTGAATATGTAGACTATTGTACTTACTACCTCTCTCCAATATATATGAGGTATATTTGCTTCTAATAACATACTTCTAGCTACATCCAACATAGTTCTATTTTTTCTTTCAACAACTTCATTTTGCTGGGATGTCTGAGGTACTGATAACTATCTTCTGATTCCATTCACTTCATAGAATGTATTAAATTCCTTAGATGTGAATTTACCTCCTTGATCAGATCTCAGACATTTGATTTTCTTACCGGTTTCATTCTCTACCATCACCTTGAATAGCTTGAATTTCCCAAGTGCTTCTGATTTCTCTCTGAGAAAAGTAACCCAACACATTCTAGAATTGTCATCAATGATTAGCATGAAATATCTATCTCCTTGTAAGCTTCTAGTTCTAGCTAGACCACATAAATTAGTATGAATTAAGTCAAGAGAATTATTGGATTTTTCTGGAATACTCTTAAAAGATGCTCTAACTTGCTTTCCAAATTGACATTCCCTACATACCAGATTGTGAGGTTTGACAATTCTAGGCAAGTCCCTTACTACTTTAGTTGTACTAATTTTCACAATGCAATCAAAATTTACATGACAGAGTCTCTTATGCCATAACCAACTTTCATCAATATGTGCAATCAAACATGTCTTTTCACTGTTGTTCAAATGAAAGATATTACCTCTAGTCTGATTACCACTTGCAATTTCCAAACCAGTTTTGTTCATGATTTTGCATTTTCCATTCTTGAATTGTAACTAAAATCCTTTTTCAACTAATTGACCAACACTCAAAAGATTATTCTTTAAGCCTTCAACATAGTAAACATTATTAGTATTGTGCTTACCATCAAGAGATATATTACCTTTTCCTTTGATCAAAAAATCTTTATCATCTCCAAACCTTACTAGACCTCCATTGTATTCTTGAAAGGTTAAGAATTTACTTTTATCACCAGTCATATGATGTGAACATCTTGAATCAATGATCCATTCATCCTTATCCTCAATTTTAATTGCTAGGGCCTTTTCTACTGGTTGAATAATAGGTGTCGGTTGATCTTCTATTATAGCAACAAAGACCCATCCATTGTCTGTTGGATCCTCATCAAAATCATCAGTGACTCCTTCATCAACAAGATAACAAGATTTGTCTCTATTCTTCTTAAATTTGTATCTCAGATATTCAAGGTTAGGCTTGTATGTTCTTCTAGCTTCTTCTTTCAATCTTGCATGTCTATCAAGAAACCTTGATGCCATATGACCAATCTTATTGTAGTTAAAACATTTAAAGGGTGTTTTACCTTCATACTTACTTCCAACTGGACCTTTAGGCATTTTCCTTACAAATAGTTCTTCAAGTTCTTCATTTTCTCTCTTGCTTTCTTCAAATTCTCTTGCATAAAAGGATTTCCAATTAGACTTGTCAAATGATGATGATGATGCAGATGATGTTGATGCCTTAAAATCTAAATTTTTTTTTATAGTAGCAACAGGACCAAATTCCTCAATTTCAAAAGCTGAAAGTTTTCCAATCAATGTATCTCTAGTTACTGATGTATTAGACATTATTCTCAATTCATTTATAATAGTAACTTTCATTTTGTATGCCGATTGTAATCCTCTTAAAACTTTTGAAACAATTTCATCTTCGCTTAAGGTTCCTCCACAACATTTAATACCCAAAACAATTTCATTTACTCTTTCCATAAAAGAAGAAATCCTTTCATCTTCTTCCATTTTCAGATTTTCATACCTGACTTGGAAGCTTTCAAGTTTTGCAATTTTGATTGTGTAATCTCCTTCATTAAATGTTTCCAAATGGTCTCAAATAGCTTTAGCAATAGATCTATCTAATAATCCCATGATTTGTTGATCTGGTAATGCGCTCAAAAGTGCTTCTCTTGCTTTGCAATCATTTTCTTCATCTTTGGCTAGATTGGGTGGATTAGGCTGACCTTGAGTAGGGGCAGTATAACCATTCTTTGTAACCTCCCAGATGTCCTTTCCAATGCAATTCAGATGTGTCTCCATCTTAATCTTCGATATTCCATAGATGGTTCCATCAAGTTTAGGACTGTCCTTCCTGAAATAGTTAGTAGACATTGGATCTCCTCAAGCTATTAAACTTCTACAAAAAGAGAACTAGGCTCTGATACCAATTGTTAGGTCCCGGAGACAACTGAGAGGGGGGGGTGAATCAGTTTTCTAATGAATTCAAACCAAAATTAACTTAACCAAAAATCAATTCTTAATACCGGTAAACCAAACTTAATGCTAGTAGACAGTTTATCAATTAATTGTAGTACCGGTAAAGATTAATGCATGAAACAAGAAGACAATAACATCCACAACACATAACACCAATATTTGTATGTGGAAACCCTATAAGGGGAAAACCACAGTGGGAAACCTTACCCACAATCAGATGATACTATTGCAGATAATATGTGTATACAATAGGGGGTCTGCACATGCAGAAAGGCCAAGCACTTAGAGCTCACTGCTCAATCACAAATGGAAGTCACACTGACTACAATTGGATGGTTAGATCCAATGATAATGTACTTCTTAGAATAACATCTTTATATGCTAGATTTAGTACCAGTTTAGCTCTGATATGCCTTCACAAAAGCTTCCTTCAACCTTCAAATGATTTCTACGTGTATAGCTCTACTTATTCTTGCATATACCTTATTGCAATCCTTTTTGCATTTGCATATATTAATCTCACAAATGAGATCTTATATTTATACCGAAGCCTAAGACCAAAATTTGTAGGTCGGCTTTATAAAAGATATTCCAATAAAAACAATTTACAATTCAATCAATAACAGATGCAATATCTGATACAACATGTCGGCTTAATGCATTTACAATAATAACAAATCATCTCTATAACGTGCCATGCTGATCTGGAATAGATAAGTCTGCCGGTGTATAACCTGGACCTATTTGCCAATAACAACAAATATGCAAACTCAAATATACCAATGAACAAATCTCTAAGACAAAGTGTCCAAATGATGTCTTTGACATAACCAAGTATTTTCCATGTGATTCTAAGTGTCAGTGAACAATATATCCTGTCGGTGAACCAAATACTAGTGACTGTGCATAAGTCACTTGCTTGCCGGTGAACATAGCCAGTTCTCCAAGTGCTAATAGGTTGACCAGTGTTGATAAGTGTTGACATCAATGACAAAACTATATCATATCCAAAATACCAACAAAATTTGAAGACAGTATTCAGCTGCAAGGACACCTCATCAAAATGGGGTGGTTGAGAGGAAAAATAGGACACTAAAGGAGATGGCTAGGACTATGTTAAATGAGGCCAACATACCGGATATATACTAGAAGGAAGTAGTTCAAACTATTGTTTACACTTTAAACTGGGTACAATTAAGAGTGAATACCAGAATGACTCCTTATGAGTTATGGAATGAAAGGAAATCATCACTCAAGCACTTTAGAGTGTTTGGAAGCAAGTAATTTATCAAGAGAGATGATGATGGACTAGGAAGTTTTGATTCCCAAAGTGATGAAGGAATCTTCTTGGGATACTCAACCAATAGTAAACCATACAAATTCTACAACAAGAGGTTGAGAAGGGTGGTTGAGAGTACAAATGTGAGAATAGATGAAGACTCACGTAGAGGAAAATCTGCACTGGCACCTTACATTGATGATTCAAATCTTGAAAATAAAGAACAATCTCACAATGGACTTTTAGAAGATACACCAAACAAAATCCCCAACTGGTATGTGCAGAAGAATCATCTGGAAGAACAAATCATAGGAGATAGCAATGAAGGTGTGCAGACCAAAAGGAGATTAGCCTAGGAAGGTGAGAAGGTAAATTTATGTCTCATGACTTAAGTAGAGCCCAAAACGTTTGATGATGCTAGCAAAATTAAAAAGTGGGTAGATGCCATGGATGAAGAATTGAGACAAATCAAGAAAAATCAGACTTGGGAACTTGTTCCTAGACCAGTAGACAAGAATGTCATAGCTACCAAATCGGTCTATCGGAACAAGATGATTGAAGAAGGTAAGATAGTTCAATATAAAGCAATATTAGTTTGCAAAGGGTATGCTCAAGTGGACGGTATTGATTTTGAAGAAACCTTTGCATCGGTTGCTAGGTTAGAGGCAATAAGAATGCTCTTATCTTTCTCACCCTACAAGGGATATAAATAATCAAGTGTCACTTCTTGAGAGAGAAGGTAGCAGACAAGGAGGTCACCGTTAGATATGTTCCAACTGATGAGCAAATTGCTGACATATTTACCAAGCAACTTCCTTTGGGCCCATTTGAGTATTTGAGACAAAAGATGGGAGTTTTCCCACCATCTGGTAGTACTTAAATTCATAGGAGATTGCATGATTCAAGGGGAGTCAACCATTACTACTATCTTATGACTCTTAAATCATGATGCATGGACACAAGGGGAGAGTGTGTCTTAATTAGATGTAGTCAAGGGAGATTATTGGTGTCAGACTAAGGTTCCCTTTTCTATTGTTTTCAAAGGGGGAGAGAAACTAGAAACCGGAAAAGAAGATGTTGACATCAATGCCAAAGGGAAAGATTATGGCATTGAGTTGTCATTGATGTCAATCCATATTGTAGGCGGTAGAGGTATGTCATCTAGTATGAAGAAGAGTGTACCGGTATGGTGGAAGATAAGCATTTATTAAGACTATTAGTGACTTCATCGGTATCAGGTGAGATGCATGTGTGTGTTAGCATGTTGAGTGATAACTGGTAGAGCATACACCGGTCTAGAGGTTGGTTGCATGTTTATGATGAAGTGGCAGAATGTTAAAGTAATCACAAACCACTGGAGGTGAAGATGTGCTACAGGTGTAGTGTACACTACCGGTTAGTAGGAGGAGAAGGTCTCACCGGCAATGAAAACTTTAAGAAACCACCTCTCAAAGAATTATATAAAATCTTGGAGAATATTTAATTTTTTAAAAGAAAATAATAATTTTTATTGGCTAATGTTTCCTTTTCTTAATGAAAAATATTAACTTTATTGGCAAATTTTTTTATATCAATTTTTTTGGGTAAAAAATATAGACGAATATTGAAAAATATTAAGAGTATGCATTAGTTACTATTGCAAATCCTTTCATTTTAAAAATAGTTTTCTTATAGTAAAGTAAAGACCTAAAGGTGAAAATCATTAATGAGTTTAAGTGGTAGGCTCTACTAAATATTTAGTTTCTACCATTAATTTAAAATAATCTAATATCCCTCTTTGTATTTTGTGAGATAAAATGTAACAAAAAATTGTAATACTTATGGGGCCAAAAATTGCTTTTGGACCATTTGATTTTCATTGAGGTCAACAATTCAAACACAATTTCAACCCCCACAAGTATTACATCTTGAAGGTAAATTTTACCTCATGGAATACAACGAAGGTCATTAGATTATATTTTAAATCAATGGTGGTAGCTAAATATTGTTGATATAACCCTAAAGTAACTAATAATTATGATATATTATTAGCGAATTAATTTAGATTTCTACAATAATTTATAAAAAGTTGGCAAATCTGATTCAATCATGTATTGAATAGTCTAGTGAATCTTTGAGTTAAAAAAAATAATAAAATAAGTTCTTTGGTGATTTAAATGAGACTAAAATAAAAATTTGTAAAAATGTGGCAATTCAGGTCACCTTAGAAGTTGAACTTATTAGCCAAATTTCCATTCCCAAATTTCAAAAAATAGCAAATTGGTGAATATTAGCCACTAATATTTTCACTACTCACTGGTAAAGGTTTGTACCAGTATGAGTTTGTTGAATGTTCAAACTGACCTTGTGTCGGTGAGCTGAGTGTATGACCATTGTGATGCCATGTGGAGCTAAAGTGACAAACATGCAAAGGTTGGTGAAGCCTCCATCAACATGGTTGTTGAAACAGCTAGTCGACATTAATGAAACAACAAAAAATCACAGGATGGTAAATGACTGATGTGGCTCAAGGAAGGAAGAATGATAGAGAAAGATCAGGGAGTAGTTGGCACCTAGATCAAAGCAAAGAAATCAGACTACAAAGAGGATCACGAGAAGGAAACAACTGGGGTTTTTATGAGTCGACAAATTTCAAGGTAGAAAATCATGTACAAGATTTCTATCTTTAGCAAGTATACATTTGATAATGGAAAACGTGTATAGATGCATTCCTTGAGTACAGGTGATCGATCCAAGATAGATTGGATCGGATCTCATATAGATTTTGTCGAGTGAAGGAAACCTTAACCACCCCAAGTTTGAATTGATTTTTGGCGGGAAAGCTCAAGTTTAAATATGACGACTTGAGATTATGATTGTTGCTACTGCAAAGTGAAGACAAGTTTTAAATTGTTGTCGAGAGCCAAAGAGAAAAACACTTCAAGTGTTTATGAGTGAAGTATTGATCGATAAGGAGAAGCAGAGTAAATTGGTATAAGGAACAACCGATGGAGAGTGTATTGAATACAGAGGTGAAAAAATGATAGAAGTTGTGCCTGATTAAGAGTGATCGAGTGTGAGTTGCAAGAGGGAAGACATTGTGAAAGTGGTTTTAGAAAAATCATCAGCAAAGTCAAGTTGCAGAGTGGGTGAAGAGAATATAGATCGGTAAGGGTGAAATGGATAGAGGATAATATTCTAAGGTTGCAAAACTTCATTTGCAACAGTGATTGCATTTGTATATCTGAGTTTTATATTGTTTTCACTAAGTTGTAGCTTAGTGCAGGGGTTGTAGCTCCTTTAGGTTGTATCCTATAAATTGTATAGGGATTGGTACTCCTTTGAGTTGGTGCTCATAAATTAGGGGTTGGTATTCCTTGGGTTGGTGCCCTAAATATTGTAATGAGAGATTTATTGTGAGGTTGGATTATTCAACAGTTATTCTCACCGAGTTTTTCCCACATTGGGTTTTCCTCGTATATATCTAGTGTTGTGTGTTGCATCTTTGTGCGTGTGGTTTATTAATGTTATAGAAAATCCTTTCACACACCTTGTTTGCACTATTTGAGATACCGGTTAGTACTCAGTTTGTTTTATATACTACTAGTATCTCCTTATTGAGGTAAAAGAGTCTAAATCACTGATTCACCCCCCCTCTCAGTGATCCATTATGTCCAACAAGGGTACTGATACCTTCACTAGCTGTTGGTCCCTCATTGTTGGAACTTGACAAATCCAATCAAGAAGATTTTGGTCATTTTGGGAATAAGAATATTGAGCAACTAAGCAGTTCTTAATTCATGTTTGTTGCAGCTCAGAAATTGAGGAAGGAAGGATTATAGGATAAACAGATTATTGAGAAGGCTATTCAAATTTTGTAGGAGTTTGCACTAGAATGTGATGCACAAGAATGTAGGGAAGTGTGATGGTATTGGCCTTTATGAGGTATAAGGGAAATACAAGGTATTAAGATCTCAAACCCTATTAAGTCTACTAGTACCCAAATGACTTAGATTGGTCAAATGAAAACCGAAGCTTCTCCAAATGATTCTAAAGGCATGGAAGGTTTCCTTAAGTCCAAAATAAAGGATTGACCAATTATTTCCCTTCTATGTGGTTGTTTACTAGACAAACCCCAAATTCTACCTTGTAGCCTATTTGCCCCTATTAGCCCTACAATGATGGAATTTAATTGTTTCCACTCAACTTTTCCAAAGAAATAATAAATAAATCATATATTATGGCACCCATTTGGCTCTACTTTGACATATCAAAAACTTACACATGGTTATTTTGGAGAGTATATGTTGTCCCGCAACTATGCACTTTTTTGAGACCCCAAAATGGTAAATTTACAAAGGACGTATGTGATTTCTTAACTCCCTAACTCCCAAACTTTCAAAAGTCATCAAATATGGTACAAAATCAAGGAATATGAAATTGGTTTCAAGGTTTGACCCCCCTAGATGCAAGATCCATAATTTAGTCTTCCTCAAGCCCTTAAAAGTAGGGTTTCACACATATCCCTCTTCCAAACACTATTCCACCCAACTGATGATGGATTCAGCTTTTGTTGTACATATATTAAGACTTCAAATCATAAAATATACCCCTCATTAAGTCAAATTTTCTACTACTACTCCTTAGCAAGCAATTTCTTCACTTTTCCACTCACTTTTTCTAGTGATCACTGGATACTCCACCCAAATATGCACACTAACCTATTAGAACTTTATTGTACATGTTTGAGGTGTGAAATACCATGAATATTAGACCTTTTACATTCATGGAATGACCATACTCATTGCAAACCAATCAAATCTTATGAAAAACTACACAAATCTATTAAAATAGTCAATACAACTGGTCTAAGGTTTGAGACAAATGAATTATCAATGCATCCATGATGTAAATAAGATGTTCAAAGTATTTTCAATGGAACTCAAATGTACACTTAAGACAAAGTTACCATGAGCAATGACACCAAAAAGTTGCAAAAACCAGTGATTTGTTGTTATTGTTTGTCTCAATCCGTACAAACCAGATTACATCCACTTCTCCCCCTCCAAAACATTCCTTTGAACATATATATAACCTTCCCAAAATCATTCAATCAATTGAGACTGGTTTTATAGAGTGGTTAAGGTATAAAACTACCAAAAACCAATTCCCACCAAAACCTACCTAGTCGTTAAACTTCAAATTTTTAAATTTGTCAAGTATGCAAACATGACATTATTTGGTAAAATTCCTAAAAAAATTAACACTTAAGGTCATGAAATGACTTATTAAACTTTCCTAAACCCTTCTAGACTCTCTAAACCACAAACTCCTCTTACATATTTATATTTGTCCTAAGGTCCTTACCAGGACCTTTTGGACAAATTACAAACTTAGTATATTTTTCATCATTAAAGGCCATTATGGACCTCAATACATCATAGTTGATTGTTTTTTCACTCACATGACCTTAAAAGTGTGAGATTTTGCAAGAAGTGAGAATTGAGCCAAGATTTGATGTCGGTCATAGATCACATGCAACTCCTCACACAATAGATGATCGAAGATCAAAATAAGCTTTGATACCATGCTTAACTGTAGGTTTCTGACCGGTCCTTGTTTTCTGACTGCTTGAAAAGGAGTTACCCCCTTCACAGCTTTATGAGGAACTCGATTCTATATGTAACATGCACAATTGATGGCCTCTACCCAATATTGAGGTGCCAAAGACTTGGAGTGAATCATACAATTTTCCATCTCCTTCAAGGACCTATTCTTCCATTCTGCGACACCATTCTGCTGAGGACTATATGGAACTGTGTGCTGCATGTTGATACCTTCTGAAGCACAAAATTGTTCAAACTGATTATTAACATATTCACCCCCATTATCTGTATGTGGAATCTTGATGAACTTCCTAGATTGTTTCTCTACAAAAGCTTTGAAATCTAGAAAATTCTCAAATACCTCAGACTTTTGTTTGAGAAAGTAAACCCATGTAAATCTGGAAAAGTCATCAATAAATGTTAAGACATATCTAGCCCTGCTAAAAGATGGTTGTGGAAATGGTCCTACCAAGTCACTATGTACCAACTCCAATAGCTGTGGAGCTCTCCATGCTTTGCCTTTACCATACTTCTCCTTAGGATGCTTACCAAGAATACATCCCTGACAAACTCCATCAGAAAATCGAATAGAAGGCAACCCTCAAACCATGTCCTGTTGACTGAGTTGTTGCAAGTAATGATAGTTCAAGTGGCCAATTCGTTGATGCCACAAACAACTAATCTCATCTGCATGAGTAAGTAAAACTATCAAAGGAGAGTCAGGAACAAAGTGAGAAAACTGATATAATCTGGATTGATGATTAGCTTTTCCAACAACAATAGTAGACCCATTATGCATTTCACTTATTACCACAATATCTGGTGTGAACTCAACTCGCTTGCTAGAACCAATGTGAGTGATCTGATAAGTAGATAGGAGATTAGTTGATAAAGATGGAACACAAAGGACATCCTTAAATGTTCCTTCACCCACATCAACAGACCCTCTCCCATGCACTTCAATAGGAGTGTTGTCACCCATTAGTATGGAAGGCATAGAACATGGCTCTAAAGAGGTGAAATCATCTTTTGAAGAAGCTATGTGGTGCAAAGAACTCGAGTCAATTATCCAAGAATTATGTTGTGAAGCAACAGCAACTAGGGCCTTACCCTTTCCTTTCCCTTTACTCTTATCTGTATCCTTAGAAGATCCTTCTGATGAACTCTGTTTGACTGAGTTAGGCACTTTGATATTATTCTTTTCAAGAAGATTTGAAAGGTGATCAATTTATTTCTTTAAACACTTATGTTCATCATGACCAGACCTCTTACAATAAGAATACTTGACCTTCTCCTTCTTAGGTTGTTCACCTCTTGATGAAGAGGTCTGATTATATGCTTTTGAAGTAGCAGATTTTTGATCTTTTTTTCTTCTCTCCTTGGTTCTTTTGTTTCTTATCTTGCTTACTAGACCATTTTTGTTCTTTTGTGCCTTGATTTACAGCTAAGGCATGTGACTTAGAGGGTTTTATTGTACCCATTTGAACCAATTTGTCTTGCTCCCTAGTGAGTTTTGCAACAAATTCATCCAGAGAAGGCATTTTGAATGTGGTACCTAGGGCACATTTTGTAGCATAGAATGTAGAAACAAACACTAAATAGTTAGGACCAAGCTTAGAAAGAATACTCAAGATCAGTTGCTTATCATCTTTCTTAGTTCCACACCATTCCAACTACAATTTTATAGACTTAAGTTTAGTGAAGAAGTCTTGTATAGTATCAAAATTGGTTGGATTCAACCCTATGAGTTCATTCTCTAACTGATGACCTCTTAGCTCATCCTACTTACCAAAGAGATTTTCCAAAGTGGTCCACACTGCATTTGGTGTAATGGCAGATTCAATGTGAAAAAGAAAGTCTGTAGAGACTGACATCCATAGAGTACCAAAAGCTTCATCACATTTATTAAACCATTTAATCTTTTCTGCAGCATCTTGAGGTTCAGTTTCAAGTCCCATAGTAACACGATGATATCCATGTCTTTTCAAATATATTATCATCTTAGATTTCCATTCAAAGTAATTATATGGTGTTAAAAGTGGAAGTATAGATGCATCCATGATAGTAGAAAAGAAGATTGCAAAGAATCAGGAAAAGTGCAAGAAAGAAGGCACAAGAGACACCCCCCATTTTCACTAGTCTCAGAAATCACCCCCCCAAATATTACAAGGTTGGCACTTTATAATTAGTGCATTTACAAGGCTTTTTATCAGATTACAATTCTTTAAGAAACCAATAGATATTTCAAATACAAATAATTTGAGACAAGATCTGAAACAAATCAGCCTTATAACTTCTTAATTTATCTCAATACCTTTCCAACAACTATTAGCTTTTGAAAAATAGAATTGTGAGGAGATAGATATGACAGTTGAAGAGAAAAAGAAGCAGCTGATACAACCTTTAATATTTTATAGAAAAAGGCAAAAAAAATCAATTAGACCTACAATAATCTGACACCCAAGGCAAAAGTTGTGCAACTTTTAAGAAATGTTGCTGAATTTCAATGATAGAAAAATGGCTTAGGCCCTATTCAAGCTCAATTTTCTACAAAATTTATTCATTTTCGGGAAATACCATTCGAAACCCAAAAGTTTTTCGATGCTAAGAAGAAAACCCATAAATCATTTTTCATGAAAGTTAACAGAAGTTGAAACACTAAAGCCGAAATGAAAATAGCTCCAGTAAAAAAAATTTACTTTGATTTTTTACTGTGTCCTCCAAACTCTGATTTTGGTGAAGTAAAAGTCACTTTTGACTTTATCAAGCCTTATGAACACTCTGAAAATTCTTATTAAGCTTCCAATATTACCACAAAGCTACAATCACCCAGATCTTACAAGGACACATACATGTAAACCAGATTTAACTAGAAGCTATTTATCTTTAAACTATTTTGATTCTCTAGATCACACGAGAATGCAGGAGAAGAGCATACTTAGTTTTTAAGGAAAAATATTAGCTATATAAAAGTCTCAAATCCCTCAAATAAATTAAGAAAAACAATGAGCTATACCAGACAATAAGCTCTGATACCATGTGAGATTTTGCAAGAAGTGAGAATCAAGCCAAGATATGATGTCGGTTGTAGATCACATGCAACTCCTCACACAACAGATGATCGAAGATCAAAATAGTTGAATGAAGATAATTTCAATATGAGAGAGAAATAGAGACAAAGAAGAGAATTTGGAAAAGACTCTCACCGAGCTATCACTTCACCTGCTTGACTAGTGAAGGTGAGAGTATAGTGCTTATTATATAGAAAAATATAAGCATATACATCCAAGGGGTGCATTAACTCCTATTCCCCATAAAAGTGAGAGGTTTTACCTTCTTGGTAAATGCCAAAACATGTGGCATAACCTCCTTACATGAAGACAAAAAAGGAGTTGAGAAAGTTGGCACATAAAGCCAAAAAAGGGTGTGAAACCCAACTACCCCATAACCCACTTAGGAAATGACAAAATAGTGGTTATGAGAGGTGGCACAACAAGCCAAAAGAGGGTGTGTAACTCAATTACCCATGTGAGGTGGAGAGTTACACATGTAGCTGAAGTATTTCACCACGTGTTCTCATATAAACCACTCCTATTAACCTAAGCAAGCTTAAATAATATATGTGTAGGAAAAAATAAATATCCCCTAACATAAGGAAAATAAAAAACCTACACTAACAAAAAGGTCTTTAATGGCTTCATTGAGTTCTTTGGTCTTCTAGGTGCTCCTGCACCATGCTCCCCACTAATGAAGAAATTCTTGTCCCAAGATTTTGGCTTGATTTTGCCTCCATCAACCGGCCAACGCTTCCTCATTTGTTCATCTCTAACATAAGAAAAATTGTCTCCCAAAGTGATATTTTTCATTCCATATCCTGCACTCACTTTTCCAAAAATATTAGAATGAAAACAAAATTGATTCGGTCTTGTTTTTGGATCAGATTGTTGCCTTGCTATCCCATCTAACTTTGCTACTCTATTTTGGTTTGTCTGACTTTGCTACTCTATTTTGGTTTGTTGTTTGCTTCAACACCTAAACCTATTCTCCCTTCATCTGACCTTCTATTGGACACTTCATAGTTCCTATTTGAACATGTTTAAAGTCCCAATCAACTACTCTTTTAGGACTGATCTATTGCTCTGTCATAACTAGATTTTTGTCACCTTGGGTTTGTTGCCCCCAACTAGTATCATACTCATCTCTACCTTGCCCATTCAATGGAATGTTGCTTCCAAAACACATCACCATCTTGTCATTAATCCTATAATCTAGAGGTTTTAGCTTATATCTTTGTCCACTCTTATGCATAATGTATTCATTTGAGCAACCATCATGAAGAGTTCTTCTTGCCTATTACCATGGTCTAACCAAAATTATATGTCCACAACTCATAGGTATGATATCACACATTACCTGATCATGATAGGAACCAATTAAAAAATTAACAAGAGCTCTCTGACTAACCTCCACATTCAACACTTGATAAAACCAAGGGGCCTTGTAAGGGTTAGGATGATCTGCTATTGTCAATCCCAACTTAGTCACCATATCAACTAAAACCAATTTATTATGTGAACCAGAATCTATAATAAATTGACATAATTTACCCTTGCTCAAACAATATGTTCTAAAAATGTTTACCTTTGGTTCTTGTACTTGCTCACCTTGTCTTACGATGAAGAATTTTCCCTCTATCTCTGGATATGCTAGTACTGGTCCACTATCTTCCTTCCTCTCTTCTTCTTGTGTCAAACCCACTCTTCTCTCTTTTCCTTTATCTGATTCAATCCACTTAGGACACCTAAAGGATTTATGACCTACCTCATTAAAATTAAAACACTTGCCTTGAAAGGTTCCACTTCCTCTTCCTCCTCCAAATCTTCCACCTCTATGGTTGTATCCTCCTCTTAGTTCTGAAGTAGTCCCCTTGTCTTTATCCTTTTCTTCCCAAGTTTGATTTGTTCTTCCTCCTCTTCCTCTCATGGATCCACCTCCTCTATTGTATCCTTGTCTTTCATTCTTCCTTTTCAACTTCTCTTCTGCTCTTACTGCTAACTGAAAACATTCTCCAAGGGTTCTTGGCATATTCAACCCTATCTCATCCTGAATATTGTACTTGAGGCCATTGATGTATCTCACCACCTTCTCATCTTCATCTTTTGCTCCTCCCCTGATTCTCAAGGTGTGAAATTGTTCAGTATAGGACATTATATCTAAGTCCCTTTGTCTCAAGTTGTTCCTCCTCATCTTTATCTGGATTGCCAAGTCTGACGGCAAAAATTGACTCCTCACCATAGTCTTCATCCTCTCCCAATTTGAGATCTTATTCAATCCCCTATCCTCTCTCCCATTTTAAATACTTGTCCACCATGTAAGGGTTGTTCCCCTTAGCCTTTCTTTTTCTATTTTCACCTTCTTGCTTCCATCTACATCCTCTAGATCAAAATAGTTCTCAACTGCCTCTATCAAACCAAGCACCTCTTCACTCTCCATCTTGCCTTGGTAGATTGGTATATCAACTTGTGTCTTTGCACTAGTACCTTGTACTACCTTAATCAACCTTATGAATCTCCTCTGCTCAGGATCTTCTTCATCCCTATGTCTCTCATTTGCTTCCCCTTCTCCTTCATTGTTTTCTTCATGATTCTCTTCTCCTCTAGGGTCTCTCCTTTCTTTCTCTAAGACTTCTATCCTCACTATAAATTGAAGTCTCTCCCTCCTCATTTTCATTTCTTCCCTTTCCTTGGTTACCTCTAACTCTCTATTCTCTCATTCCTTTGATTCTAGGGCTGCTTTCAACTCTTCAATCTCCCTTGACATTTGGTTTTTAGGTGCCATGTTCTAGTTTATTTGTTTTCCTCATTAAATATCTACTAACTAAAGCTTTGATACCACATGATGCAAAGGAATGTAGGGAAGTGTGATGGTTATGGGCCTTTATGAGGTATAAGGGAAATACAAGGTATTAAGATCTCAAACCCTACTAGGTCTACAAGCACCCAAATGGCTTAGATAGGTCAAATGCAAACCAAAGATTCTCCAAATTATTCTAAAGGTATGGAAGGTGTCCTTAAGTACAAAATGAAAGGATTGACCAATTTTTTTCCTTCTGTGTGGTTGTTTACTAGACAAACCCGAAATTCTGCCTTGTAGCCTATTAGCCCTACATCGATGGAATTTAATTGTTTCCACTCAAATTTTAAAAATAAATAAATAAATAAATCATATATTCTAGCACCCTTTTGGCTCTACTTTGACATATCAAAAAGTTACAAGTAGTTATTTTGGAGAGTATATGTTGTCCTAGCAACTGTGCAATGTTTTGAGACCCCAAAATGGCAAATTTACAAAGGAGGTATGTGATTTCTTAACTCCCTAACTCCCATAATTTCAAAATTCATCAAATATAGTGTAAAACCAAGGAATATGCAATTGGTTTCAATATTTGAGCCCCCTAGATGCAAGATCCCTAATTTAGTCTTCCCCAAACCCTTAAAAGTAGGTTATCACACATATCCCTCTTCCAAGCACTATTCCACCAAAGTGATGATGGATTAACCTTTTTATTTTACATATCTTAACACTTCAAACAATAAAATATACCCCTCATTAATTTATATTTTCTACTGCTACTACTTAGCAAGCAATTTCTTCACTTTTCCACTCACTGTTTTTGGTGATCGGCGGATCCTCCACCTAAATCTGCACATTAACCAGTTAGAAATTTATTGTAAATGTTAGAGGTGTTCCATCCCATTAATATTAGGCATTTTACATTCATGTAATGACCATACTCATTGCAAACCAATAAAATCTTATGACAAACTATACATATGTTAAAACAGTCAATACAACAGGTCTAAGGTCTGAGACAAATGAATTGTCAGTGCCTCAATGATGTAAAGAGGATTTTAAAAGTATCTTCAATTCATTAAGAACTCAAATGTACACTTAAGACAAAGTTACCATGAGTAATGACACCAAAAAGTTGCAAAAACCAATGATTTTCTATTATTGTTTGTCTCAGTCCGTACAAACCAGATTACATCCACTTCTCCCCCTCAAAAATGTTGTTTTGAAAATATATATAACCTTCCCAAACTCCTTCAATCAATTGAGATTGGTTTCATAGAGTTGTTAAGGTATAAAACTACCAAAAACCAATTCCCACCAAAACTTACCTAGTCGTTAAACTTCAAATTTTCAAATTTGTCAAGTATGCAAACATGACATTATTTGGTAAAATTCCTAAACTACTGACACTTAAGGTCATGAAATGAATTGTTAAACTTTACTAAAACCTTCTAGACTCTCTAAACCATAAAATCCTCTTACATCTTTATGTTGGTGCTAAGGTCCTTACCAGGACCTTTAGGACAAATTACAATCTTATTATATTTTTCATCATTAAAGGCCATAATGGGCCTCAATACATCATAGTTGATTTTTGTTCACTCACATGACCTTCAAAGGTCTTTAATGGCTTCATTAAGTTCTTTGGTCTTCTAGGTGCTCCTGCACCAAAATGCAAGATAGATCAGGTTGCAAGTCCATCCGGCAAGTTGAAAGGTTTGACTGAGCACATTGCAAAAGAGTACAAAAATCTTCAATAGGTGTGAAACCAATAGTTGGTGGAAAGGTATAATACAACTAGAAAGGTCACTTGTGATAATATGATCACATCTGACAAAGCTAGGCTGACTAAAGAGATGACAAGGATTGAGGAATCTCTTCATCAATGTAGTCACATATAATGGTCTTACACTAACACAACAAAACTAATAGCAGACCTGGATAATAAAGTTAAGGAAGATAAGGACAAGTTGGAACAACTTTTAGTCACTTTTGATGGTACTGAATCATTGACCAACTTTGTTGATGGTCAAATTTTTCTTTTAGAGTTTAAAAATTCTGCCTTGAAGAGGGAAACGAACAAATTAATTCGGCGAGCCAGAGAATTGAGAGGTTTGGTAAGTCCCTGACTTAATACTTTGTTACTTCATAAGTGGGAATACATGGACCAGATGAATATGCCCACACCGACAACCCTACCAAAAGGAGAACTGCATGCTTACATTCTAAATGGGTTTGTGTCAATTTTGGGAACTTTAAAATCGAGTTGGGATACTTATTTGGCATATTTGAAGGGTTCTTATCTAGATATTTTCAATAACATTTAGATCTCGTACTCACAATTTTGATTTGTACAAAATTTCAGTTCTTATTTTTTTCCCCGACCTTTGGCATTGCTATCAAAGGGGGAGAGATGGATGTGAAAAATGTCAAGAAACATAATAAGTAATGTATAGCTTAGGGGGAGAAGCCTTCTGAGATCAGATTCTGGACAGGAACCGATACAACACTTCAGCGATCCATTTTTCAGATGAGTGTTTCCATCAATGCCAAAGGGGGAGATTGTTGGCAATCGACACTCATCTAGGTTATAGGTGTTTTCATTGATGGAAACACACTTCATGGGATATCTGACAGTCAAGGTAATAGACATTCAATTCACTGGCATTCAGGGAATGAACAAGCATGTAACCGGAAAACTTCGAACCGGTATTCTAAGGTCAACATTGGAGATTGATCCAACAAGTGTAGAAGTGTAAATGATCGTATTGTTTCATGTTTATATTTTGTTTGAGCCAACATGTGTCTTATCATTTTTAATATGGTTGTAAGCGGACATAAGACATTTATGTTTATTCACGTAAATGGGTATATAAGTCAGTTTGGGTTAAGTCATTTTATGGATATGTCAGATAAGAGATGTGATAGGTTATGTCAAGGTATGTGAGTAAGATCATGATCGATAGAATGTGAATGTAAAAATATATAATCGGTGTTGATTATTTGTCTAGAGGTTTGGGAAGTGATCTAAGCTACCGATACAGACATTTCTTTAACTAGAACTCATCCAGCATAGCAGGTGCACATTCTGAGTTTGGTTTTTGTTTGTAATCTAGTTCTTTGGATCTATAGTCAGGGAGGCTCCTTTTGTGATGAGTAGTGTGCTCTAGGTAGTGTGCCTTCCTGCATGTGTAGGCCCCTCTTGTAATATTTATTCAGTTTTTCCTCTTTGAGGTTTTCCACATATAAATATCTATTTTATGGTGTTGATTCATGTGGTTGCATTAATATTACTTGTTGTTACATTAATTTATGCATACAAGTAAAAAGTGGATTTGTTAATAAGGTTAAAAATATTATATCTGGCAGAACACTGATTCAGCTCCCCTCTCAGTGTTCTTGGATTCCAACAATATGATCATTTTAATATGTGTGATGTATGTATTTGATTTATATTCTATATGTTTACAAAGCAGTTATGATTTATTTCTATGATAAATGAATGGATCTAATTCCTATATACATGAGATGTCTATGTGCTTTACTTTAACTGATTATGCTTATGATTTTTATTCTAGATGTTTTAGATGCCTATATGATGTTGATGTATATAATAATGTAATGATAAAATTTGTACAAGCTAATGATTATGCCATGTGATATATGGATTATGATGATGTTTTCGATGTCATATGCTTTTATGGTGATGCATGCTACTGACCTTTATATGACATATGCAGTGATGCATTGAGATTATGTAATAATGGTAATGCACTATCCTTATTTAAATGAATGTACTGATGTAAAAATGTATTTAAATGAGATAAATGACTGAATGTAAATGTTATGAAATGATATGATAATAAATGAGATTAAATACAATGATGCAAATGATGATTCTTTTTATTTATGTCAAGTGCACTTAATCTTGTGATAAGAGAGATAGAATCATTTGTTAATTTTGTCTCCCTTGTGCAAGCCATGCTTAGAATGCTTATGCAAGATCTAATATGAATGCAATCTATCTTTATCGTGCAAGCCTAATTGTGCAATGTTGTCATTCTATCAGTCAATTTCTTGTGCTTTGTTTATCATCATTGCGCCTTGTAAACTGTTGGAAGTTGATACATGGTAGGACCCGAAGGCAACTGAGAGGGGGGGTGAATCATTTGTTTATTAATTTCAACCAAAATATAACTTAACCAAACTTAATGCATAATACCAGTAAACCAAAATTTATGTCGGTTGATAGTTTAACAGTTAATTGCAATACCGATAAAGTTTAATGCATGAAACAGAAAGAAAAACAACATCCATAACACATAACACAAATATTTCTACATGGAAACCTTGTAAGGAGAAAACCACGGTGGGAAACCTTACCCACAATCAAATGATACTACTACAGATAGTATGTGTGTACAATATAGGGTCTACACATGCAAAAAGGCCAACTGCCTAGAGCTCACTACTCAATCACAAAATGGGAGTCACACTGACTACAATTGGATGGTTAAATCCAATGATAATGTATTTCTCAAAATAGCATCTTCACATGCTAGATTCAGTATCGGTTAAGCTCTAATTTCCTTCTCCAAACCTTCCTTGAATCTTCAAATGATGTCTGCATGTATAGCTCTACTTATATTTGCATATACCAAAATACCTTTTGTTCTTACACTTATTACATTCCCATCTACAATCTCACAAATGAGATCTTACATATATACCAAAACCTAAGACCAAATGTGTAGGTCGTCTTACAAAGAATATTATAATAAAATCAATTACAAATGAATCAATATGCAATGCATCATGTCGGCTCAATGCATTTACAATAATAACAAATCACTCCATAACGTGTCATGCTGATTTCGAATAGATAATGCTTGCCGGTCCATAACCTAGACCTATTTTTGGTAATAGAAAATATGCAAACCCGATTAGACCAATAACCAAATCACCAAAACAAAGTTTCCAAACAATGTCTTCGAGATAACCAGGTAATCTCCAAGTCATCCTTAGTGTTGGTGAACAATATAACCTATCGATGAACTAGATACCGATGACTGTGCATAAGTCATTGAACATGCTGGTGAACATAACCAAAGATCTTCAAGTGCTGATAGGTGTTGACAAGTTTTCACATCAATGACAAAACTAGTGCAACATATCCAAAATACCAACAATACAAACATTGATGGTATAATTGAACCATGATGACCTACGTATAACTTGTATGGATTTTGATATTGCAAGATGACACAAGCATTAAGTAATAATTGAACCATGATGACCTGAGTGTCGTTGCATAAAATAGAAAAAGTTTGACCTTTTCTTATGCAAATCATAAATGTGCTAATGACATGTTACCAATCATATCCTATGAATTTTTTTATAGTACTAATATGATCAAATCACAGACAGTAGACAAAGAAAAATATCATGCTCCTTCCTCACTTCTCTAGTTCAAGACATCCTTGAGTCACTTAGGAGATATGATAACAAAAATCAAGATACAAAAATTGAACCTTCCTACTAAAGTTATTAAATCATGATTTAGAATAGATCGTCCATTGAGTTTTTTTTACCAATCCTGATGTTGAGTTTGATAGTTGGTTTCAAAAAATGTGATTTAAATGTCCAACTTTGAGTTTCTTTTTGATCTTTGTTTTCAATGTGATCCTTGTGATTTATGTTTAATTGTGATCTTGTTGCTATTTGTCTATTGTTCTAAGCTCAAAACAATCTACCCCCACTAAGTTTAGGATTTTACCCCCAGTCACAAAACAAACTTTTTATTGTGGATATATAAAATGATCACCAAGTCATGGGGAGACATTACTGCAAAGCTTGATTATTTATACCAGTCTTTATTATGGATATGTATAATGATGGTGAAAAGTGGATGTATGAAATATGTAAAAATATATGGAAGATCGCATCTATCATAAATAGTGTTTGTTGTCGGGTTTTCACTACTTTCTTTTATTGCACTTTTTTTATTTTAATAATTGTTTTCTTTTTCATTTTTTTCATGCATTGGTTGATTTAGGTGTAGAACCTTTTGAGATGGATTTTGTTGATAGGTTAGTCAAGTAGATCCCCTTATGGTGTAGATATTTGATATTCCCTAGATCCATATGCTAATATGATGATGAATGGACTAATCTAGTTTTGTTCAAATTTTCCTTTCTCTTCTCGATCTTGTTGATTGCAGGGATTTTATTTGAGTACCAAGTCACCAAACTAAAACATTCTTGGTCTTAGTTTATGATTGTAACTTTTGGACATCCATTATCGATATTATTTTAGGTGATCAAAAGCATGCCAACAACATTCATCTAGAAACTCCAACTCTTGTAGTTTGGATACCCGATATTCCTCATCTGGGATGAGTCCTTTAAATGATACTCTAAGTGAAGGTAGCTCAACCTCAATGGGTAAAATGGCTTCTAATCCATATACAAGTGCATATGGTGTGGCTATAGTAGGGGTGTGGATGATAGTTCGGTATGCCCATAAGGAAGGGTTTAGTTGGACATGCCAATCATGACCAACATCACTCATAGTTTTCTTTAAGATTTTCAAAATTGGTTTTGTTTGAAGCCTTTGCTTAGCCATTCCCTTGAGAGTAATAAGGTGTGGAAAAATGATACTGGATATGGAATCTCTTGCAAAGTTCTTACACATCTTGGTTCTTGAAAGGTCTACCATTACCAATTACAATAGAACTAGGAATGTCATACTGATAGATAATGTGGTTCAAAATGAGGGAGGATATTATCTTGCCAATTATGGTGGTTGATGGAACAACTTCGATCCACTTTTTGAAATACTCAGTGGCTATGATTATGAATTTTTGCCCATTTGAGGAGGATTGATGGATCTTATCCATGAGGTTGAGTCTTCATTGATAAAATGGCCATGATGTCATCAAGGATTGTAGCTCTTGTGCTAGTGCATGTATAAGATTTCCATGGATTTAACATTTCTAGCATTTTCTAGAAAATGGATAGGATTATTTTTCCATGTTTGGCCAATATTATCCCATTATCAAAAGTTTTCTGGCTAGGGTAGGACCTCTTGAATGTGTACCACAAATACCCTCATGAACGTATCGCAAGGCAGTTCCAGAATCATGACTTTCTAGACACCTAAGTAGAGTACCATCAAGACCTCGTTGGTAAAGTGTATCAGCTATTAGGGTGTAATGGGCTACTTGACGAATAAAGTTTTATTTTTGGTTCTGAGATAAATGAGGTGGAAGGGTATTGTATTTTAGATAGGTATATATTTTCCCATAGGTTGAAGATTTAGAACCAATCAAGGGGTATACGACTTGGGAATTGGGATTGTCATTGGCAGGGAAAAACAATTGTTCCACCAAGAACTCATAACTATTTTTCTTGTCCAATATTTGTAGAAGAGAGGTGATGGTTTCCATGGCATCTACAACTTAGTTATCTAGTCTTGGAATTTTTTTGAACTTGATCTTGATAAAGTATTTCTTAAAATCATCCACCATTATTTTATTTGACATCAACTTGTTGTCCTTTGTTTGATGGTCATCATTGACCTAATTAATGACCAATTAAGAGTCTCCATAGACTTGTAACTATGTGAGCTTCCATTCCACTGCTACTTTGATGCTAGTGATCAGTGTTTCATATATAACTATATTGTTTGTACATAGGAACATCAATCTATAAGACCTAGGGATTGTGTGTCCCTAAGGAGTGACAAATAGGATTCTAAATCCAAATCCATGTTGGGTGTAAGATTCATTAGATTATAGTAACCATGGTTGTTTTGTGACTATTAGGAAATCTATATCAGATAATTCAATATGTATTAGATGATTATCTTGAAACGATGCTTCAGATAACTAATCTACTATTTCTGGGCCCATCACGACTCTATTGTCCATGTATTGAATGTCTAACTCACTTATTATCATTACCCACTTTGTCAATCTATCTGTTAGAGAATCCTTGCTACATAGATATTTTAATGAATGTATCTTATCTATAAGATTGATTGTGTTGGCTAACATATAGTGTCACAACTTTTGGGATGTAAACACCACAACCAAACAAGCCTTTTCAATGAATGTGTTGTTAAGTTAATAACCACTAAATATTTTGTTGATATAGTAAACAACCATTTCTTTGCTTGGTGAATCTTCATGTGCTAGAAAATCTCCCAAGGTTATCTCATTTGTGAGATGTATAAAAGAAGCCATTTTTCTTATTATTAGAGGAACCGATATAGCTGGATTTGTCAGATAGTGCTTTAACTGATCAAAGGCTTCTTCACATTTTACTTCCCATCTAAAAGGAACATACTTGTAGACATTTGTTGGCCAACTACGTGATGAATTTTCTAATGGATTGTAGCCTTCCTTGTATTGATCTTAATTGGTTGATGTTTATAGGAGGTGGCATCTCCATAATCACTTGTTATTTTGTTGGATCTACCTCAATTTCCTTTGCTAATACTATGTACCCTTGTATTTTTCTTGATGTAACTCTGAATACACATTTCTTCAGATTTAGCTGCACATTGAATTTTTTCAACCGTTGAAAGATTTTATCAAGGATCTCTAAATTTCCTTCCCTTGTGAATGATTTGGCTATTAAGTCATCTATATAGTCCTCCATGAATGTGTGCATCATGTCATGGAAGATTATGGTCATGGTGATACAAGGTAGGGTTGTCGCTACAACAAAAGATTTACCTTTCAATGCTTGATATAACCACTAGAATTATAGAATCCATAGGAGGCTATTAAACCATGTCATGAATCCCCGCGAGGGACGCTGGCCCACTACCAACAATCCCCCTCCTAACGTCACTCATCGTGGCTTGTGTGATTCAAACCTGTGACCAAGCTCTGATACCACTTGTTACAAGCTAGGGTTGTCATTACACCTGTTGGTATTTCAGTATGGTTTTGTCATTGATGTCAACACCTACTGAAAACAAGCACTTTGGAGATCCAGCAACATTCACCGGCAAGCAAGTAACTATTGCACAGTTACTGGTATATGGTTCACCGACAGGATATAATGTTCACCAATATCTAGAATGACATGGAAGACACTTGGTAATGTCAAAGACATCATGTGGACACTTTGTTTTGAAGAATAAATCATTGGTATATTCATACTTGCATATTTGCTTTTACTGGCAAATAGGTCCAGGTTATCTTAGGGTTACACCGGCAGGTTTATCTTTTCCAGATCAGCATGGCATGCTATGGAGATGGTTTATTATTGATGTAAATGCATTAAGCCAACATGTTTATTTGGTTATTGCATCAGATATTATATTATTTGTAAAATGATTTTATTGTAATATCTTGTAGGGCCGACCTACTAAAATTGGTCTTAGGGTATGGTATAAATGTAAGATCAAATATGGAATGTGAAAAAGAATTGAGTGAAGGTATATGTGAGATCAAGTAGAGGTATAGACGAAGACATCATTTGAAGGTGAAGCTAGGTTTTTGTATAAGCATATCAGCATTACACTGGTACTGAATCCAGCATATGAAGATGCTATTTTGTGCAGTACATTCTTATTGGATTTAACCATCCAACCGTAGTTAGTGTGACTCCCATTTTGTGACTGAGCAGTGAGCTCTAGGCTATTGGCCTTTCTACATGTGCAAACCCCATTTATGTACACTTACTATCTGCAGTAGTATCATCTGATTGTGGGTAAGGTTTCCCACCATGGTTTTTCCCCTTATAGGGTTTCCATGTAGAAATATTGGTGTTAAGTGTTCTAGATGATTTTACATTTTGTTTCATGCATTAATCTTTACCATTATAGCAATTTACTGTTAACACTATGTACCGGCACACTTAATTGGTTTACTGGTGTTAATCATTAAGTTGGTTAATTAGTTTTTGGTTTGAATTTATTAGACAGCTGATTCACCCCCCCCTCTTAGTTGTCTTCAGGACCTAACAATTGGTATCAGAGCTTAGTCCTCTTTTGAAGAAGTTTAACAACTTGAGGAGATCCAATGTCTACAAATTACTTCAGGAAGGACAGTCCTAAACTTGATGGAACCAACTATGGGATATGGAAGATCAAAATGGAGACACATCTAAATTGCATTGGTAAAGACATCTGGGAAGTTACAAAGAATGGTTATACTGCTGTTGTAGCTGGTCAGACTACTCCAACTACCTTAGCTAAAGATGAAGAGAATGATTGCAAAGCAAGAAAAGCACTTTTGAGTGCATTATCAGATCAACAAATCATGCGATTATTAGATAGGTCTACTACTAAAGCAATTTGGGATCATTTGGAAACACTGAATGAAGGAGATTCCATAGTCAAGATTGCAAAACTTGAAAGGTTTCGAGTCAGGTATGAACATCTGAAAATGGATGAAGATGAAAGGATTTCTGCTTTTATGGAAAGAGTAAATGAAATTGTTTTGGGTATTAAATGTTGTGGAGGAACTCTGGGTGAGGATGAAATTGTTTCAAAAATCTTAAGAGGTTTTCCATTGGTATATAAAATGAAGGTTACTGCTATAAATGAGTTGAGAACAATGCCTAATACATCAATAACTAGGGATACATTGATTGGAAAACTTTTAGCCTTTGAAATTGAGGAATTTGGTCTTGTTGCTACTATAAAAACTGATTTAGCCTTTAAAGCATCAACATCATCTTCTCCATCATTTGACAAATCACATTGGAGAGCCTTTTATGCAAGAGAACTTGAAGAATCTAGAAAGGAGAATGAAGAGCTTGAAGAACTTGAAGCACTATTTGCAAGAAAAATGCTGAAAGGTCTAATTGGAAGTAAGTATGAAGGTAAAGCACCCTTTAAATGTTTTAGCTTCAATAACATTGGTCATATGGCTTCAAGATGCCCTGATAGACATGCTAGACTAAGAGAAGAAGCTAGAAGAACATACAAGCCTAATCTTGAATATCAGAGATACAGATTTAAGAAGAACAAAGACAAATCTTCTTACATTGCTGATGAAGGTAGGACTGATGATTTTGGTGAGAATCGAGCAGACAATGGATGGGTTTTTGTTGCTATAATAGAAGATCAACTAACACCTATTGCTCAACCAATAGAACAAGCCCTAGCAGCTAAAGTTGAAGCTAAGGATGAATGGATCATTGATTCAGGATGCTCACATCATATGACTGGAGACAAAGGTAAATTCTTAAACATTCAAGAATACAATAGAGGTTTAATAAGATTTGGAGATGACAAAGCCTGTTCAATCAAAGGTAAGGGTTCAATATCTCTTGATGGCAAGCATAACACTGACAATGTCTACTATGTTGAAGGATTAAAGCATAATCCTTTAAGCATTGGTCAATTAGTTGAGAAGGGATTTCAGTTACAATTTAAAAATTGAAAATGCAAAATAATGAATAGAACTCGTTTGGAAATTGCAACCAGTAATCAGACTAGAGGCAATATCTTTCATTTGAAAAACAGTGAAAAGGCATGCTTAATTGCATATATATATGAAAGTTGGTTATGGTATAAGAGACTTTGTCATGTAAAGTTTGATTGCATGGTAGAAATCAGTACTTCTAAGGCAGTTAGATATCTACCTAAAATTGTGAAACCTCAAAATACAATTTGTAAGGAATGTCAATTTGGAAAACAAGTTAGAGCTAGTTTCAAAAGTATTCCAGAAAAATCCAATAATACTCTTGATTTAATTCACACTGTTTTATGTGGTCTAGCTAGAACTAGAAGCTTACAAGGTGATAGATATTTCATGCTAATTATTGATGATTATTCTAGAATGTGTTGGGTTACTTTTCTCAGAGAGAAATCAGAAGCACTTGGAAAGTTCAAACTATTCAAAGAAATGGTTGAAAAATGAAACCGGTAAGAAAATCAAATGTTTAAGATCAGATCAAGGAGGAGAATTCACATCTAAGGACTTTAATACATTCTGTGACATGAATGGAATCAGAAGACAGTTATCAACACCTCAGACACAACAACAGAATGGAGTTGTTGAAAAGAAAAACAAAAATATCTTGGATGCAACAAGAAGTATGTTATCAGAAGCAAATCTACCACATGTGTATTGGAGAGAGGCAGTTAGCACTACTATCTATACATTCAACAAAGTTCACATCAAAGGTGAAACCGGTAAGACCCCTCATGAACTATGGTTTGGTAATACTCCTACTCTTAAGTATTTCAAAATTTTTGGAAGTAAATGTTATATTAGAAGAGATGAGTATATTGGCAAATTTGATCCTAGAAGTGATGAAGGAATATTTATTGGTTATTCATCTAAGAGCAAGGCATATAGATGTTGTAATAAGAGATTGCAGAAAATTGTTGAGAGTACAAATGTAAAGATTGATGAACAATTCACAGGAACTTCAAGGTATATAGACTATGAACCGGAAATAGAAATTATGACAAATGAACCTATATTGAATCCACTGGTACAGACTAAAGTTCTGCTTACTCTGATATAATCAGAGGATTCCACAATAATTGAAGAACAATAGAAAACTAAGACACCCCGGTATGTAAGATTGAATCATTCTAAAGATCAGATAATTGGAAACAAATTTAAAGGAGTTATGACAAGAGGAAGATTGGAAAGTGAAGAGGTATGTCTTATTTCTCAAATTGAACCATCATCTATCAATGAGGCATGTGAAGATAAATTTTGGATTAAAGCTATGGAAGAAGAATTAGGACAAATTGAGAAAAATAATACTTGGACATTAGTTCCCTGGCCTAAAGATAAAAATGTAATTGGAACCAAATGGGTATTTAGAAACAAACTTAATGAAGATGGTAAGGTTGTTAGAAATAAAGCAAGACTAGTGTGTAAGGGATATTCTCAGAAAGAAGGAGTAGATTACAATGAAACCTTTGTACCGGTAGCTAGAATTGAGGCAGTCAAATTATTCTTGGCTTTTGCAGCTCACAAGGACTACAAGGTTTATTAAATGGATATTAAATTTGCATTTTTGAGTGAAGATCTTGAAGAAGAAGTATATATTGAACAACCTCATGGATATTCTTTAACAAATGACAATGATATGGTTTGCAGGCTAAGAAAAGCTTTGTATGGATTGAAACAAGCCGCAAGTGCTTGGTATGCAAGGTTGGATAAGTATCTTTTAAAGATTGGTTTTACTAAAGAAAATACAGATAGCGATTTATATTACAAAATAAATAATGATGACATCTTGATTGTTGAAGTATTTGTTGATGATATAATCTTTGGAGGAGAAGATGAATTATGTAAGGAATTTTCTATTAAAATGCAGCAAGAATTTGAAATGTCTATGATTGGAGAAATAAAATTCTTTTTGGGATTGCAGATTTCACAGACTGATACAGGTATATTTTTGAGTCAATCCAAGCATTTGAGAGAAATGCTAAATAAATTTGGGATGCAGAACTCTAAACCGGTAAGCACACCTATGACTACAAATGCGAAAGTATCTCAAAGGGATGAATCTATACCTGTTAATCCAAGTAGATACAAATCTATGATAGGAGGTTTACTATATTTGACATAAACTAGGCCTGATATTATGAATGCAGTATGTATTGTTTCTATATTTTAGAGTAATCCTAGGGAAAATCATGAATCAATAGTAAAAAGGATTTTTTAGTACTTACAAGGCAAAACAAATCTTGGATTATGGTATCCTAAAGATGAAAATTGGGCAGGAGATGTGGATGATAGAAAGAGCACCACTGGAGGAGCATTCTTTCTTGGAAAGAGATTAGTTTCTTGGTTGAGTAAGAAACAGAGTTGTACATCTTTATCAACAGCAGAATCAGAATATGTTGCAGTAGCAACTAACTGTACATAGATATTATGACTTAAGAAAATGTTGAAAGACATAATGGTAAAATGCAAGGAACTCATTACTATATATTGTGATAACAATGCAACAATTGACATATCTAAGAATCCGGTATTACATTCTAAAACAAAACATGTTTCTATCAAACTGAATTTTCTCAGGGAAAATGTTGAAGAAAAGGACATAAAACTGGTTTATGTGAATACTAAAGAACAACTTGTAGATATTTTCACAAAACCTTTGCCTAAGGAGACTTTTAAATATCTTAGAGATCAGCTTGGAGTCATACCACCACTGGCAGAGACTTAGATAGTTGATGATTGTCATCAACCGGTAGAATTAAAAAAGCCAAATCTTTATCCCGGTATTTGATGAGGAAGCTACTTCTCAAGGGGAGAAGTTGGTATTTTGTATGGACTTGAATATTGTAGCTTTGGCATTTGATGGTTTTCCATCTTGTGTTTCCATCAATGCCAAAGGGGGAGATTGTTGGTATTTTGGTATGGTTTTGTCATTGATGTCAACACCTACTGAAAACAAGCACTTTGGAGATCCAACAACATTCACCGGCAAGCAAGTAACTATTGCACAGTTACTGGTATATGGTTCACCGACAGGATATAATATTCACCAATATCTGGAATGATATGGAAGACACTCGGTAATGTCAAAGACATCATGTGGGAACTTTGTTTTGAAGAATCAATCATTGGTATATTCATAGTTGCATATTTGCTTTTACCAACAAATAGGTCCAGGTTATCTTAGGGTTACACCGGCAGGTTTATCTTTTCCAGATCAGCATGGCACGTTATGGAGATGATTTATTATTGATGTAAATGCATTAAGCAGACATGTTTAATCAGTTATTGCATCAGATATTATGTTGTTTGTAAAATGATTCTATTGTAATATCTTGTAGGGCCAACCTACTAAAATTGGTCTTAGGGTATGGTATAAATGTAAGATCTTATTTGTAAGAACAAATATGGAATGCAAAAAAGAATTGAGTGAAGATATATGTGAGATCAAGTAGAGGTATACAAAAAGATATCATTTGAAGGTGAAGCTAGGTTTTTGTATAAGCATATCAACATTCCATCAGTACTGAATCTAGCATATGAAGATGCTATTTTGTGTAGTACATTCTTATTGGATTTAACCATCCAACTATAGTCAGTATGACTCCCATTTTGTGATTGAGCAGTGGGCTCTAGGCTATTGGCCTTTCTACATGTGCAGACCCCATTTATGTACACTTACTATCTACAGTAGTATCATCTGATTGAGGGTAAGGTTTCCCACCATGGTTTTTCCCCTTACAGGGTTTCCATGTATAAATATTGGTGTTATGTGTTGTGGATGACTTTATGTTTTGTTTCATGCATTAATCTTTATCGGTATAGCAATTTACTATTAACACTGTGTACCGGCACACTTAACTGGTTTATCAGTATTAAGCATTAAGATGGTTAATTAGTTTTTGGTTTGAATTTGTTAGACAACTGATTCAGACCCCCCCCTCTTAGTTATTTCCGGGACCTAACAATTGGTATCAAAGCTTAGTCCTCTTTTGCAGAAGTTTAACAACTTGAGGAGATCCAATGTCTACAAATTAGTTTAGGAAGGACAGTCCTAAACTTGATGGAACCAACTATGGGATATGGAAGATCAGAATGGAGACACATCTAAATTGCATTGGTAAAGACATCTGGGAAGTTACAAAGAATGATTATACTGCTACTGTAGCTGGTCAGACTGCTCCAACTACTTTAGCTAAAGATGAAGAGAATGATTGCAAAGCAAGAAAAACACTTTTGATGCATTATCAGATCAACAAATCATGCGATTATTAGATAGGTCCACCACTAAAGCTATTTGCGATCATTTGGAAACACTGAATGAAGGAGATTCCATAGTCAAGATTGCAAAACTTGAAAGCTTTCGAGTCAAGTATGAACATCTGAAAATGGAAGAAGATGAAAGGATTTCTGCTTTTATGGAAAGAGCAAATGAAATTGTTTTGGGTATTAAATGTTGTGGAGGAACTCTGAGTGAGGATGAAATTGTTTCAAAAATCTTAAGAGGTTTGCCACCAGCATATAAAATGAAGGTTACTGCTATAAATGAGTTGAGAACAATGCCTAATACATCAGTAACTAGGCATACATTGATTGGAAAACTTTCAGCGTTTGAAATTGAGGAATTTGGTCCTGTTGCTACTATAAAAACTGATTTAGCCTTTAAAGAATCAGCATCATCTACTCCATCATTTGACAAATACGACTAGAGAGCCATTTATGCAAGAGAACTTGAAGAATCCAGAAAGGAGAATGAAGAGATTGAAGAACTTGAAGCACTATTTGCAAGAAAAATGGCGAAAGGTCCAATTGGAAGTAAGTATGAAGGTAAAGCACCCTTTAAATGTTTTAGCTGCAATAAGATTGGTCATATGGCTTCAAGATGTCCTGATAGACATGTTTGACTAAGAGAAGAAGCTAGAAGAACATACAAGCCTAATCTTGAATATCAGAGATACAGATTTAAGAAGAACAAAGACAAATCTTCTTACATTGTTGATGAAGGTGTGACTGATGATTCTGATGAGGATCAAGAAGACAATGGATGGGTTTTTGTTGCTATAATAGATGATCAATCGACACCTACTGCTCAACCAGTAGAACAAGCCCTAGCAGCTAAAGTTGAAGCTAAGGATGAATGGATCATAGATTTAGGATGCTCACATCATATGACTGGAGACAAAGGTAAATTCTTAAACTTTCAAGAATACAATGGAGGTTTAGTAAGATTTGGAGATGAAAAAGCCTGTTCAATCAAAGGTAAGGGTTCAATATCTCTTGATGGTAAGCATAACACTAACAATGTCTACTATGTTGAAGGATTAAAGCATAATCTTTTAAGCATTGGTAAAATACTTGAGAGGGGATTTCAGTTACAATTTAAAAATTGAAAATGCAAAATCATGAATAGAATTTGTTTGGAAACTGCAACTAGTAAACAGACTAGAGGCAATATCTTTCATTTGAATAATAGTGAAAAGGCATGCTTAATTGCACATATAGATGAAAGTTGGTTATGGCATAAGAGACTATGTCATGTAAAGTTTGATTGCACGGTAAAAATCAGTACTTCTAAGGCAGTTAGAGATCTACCTAAAGTTGTGAAACCTCTAAATACAATTTGTAAGGAATGTCAATTTGGAAAACAAGTTAGAGCTAGTTTCAAAAGTATTCCAGAAAAATCCAATAATGCTCTTGATTTAATTCACACTGATTTATGTGGTCCAGCTAGAACTAGAAGCTTACAAGATGATAGATATTTCATGCTAATTATTGATGATTATTCTAGAATGTGTTGGGTTACTTTTCTCAGAGAGAAATCAGAAGCAATTGGAAAGTTCAAACTATTGAAAGAAATGGTTGAAAATGAAACCATTAAGAAAATCAAATGTTTAAGATTAGATCAAGGAGGAGAATTCACATCTAAGGACTTTAATATATTCTGTGACATGAATGGAATCAGAAGACAGTTATCAGCACCTCAAACACCACAGTAAAATGGAGTTGTTGAAAAGAAAAACAAAACTATCTTGGATGCAACAAGAAGTATGTTACCAGAATCAAATCTACCACATGTGTATTGGAGAGAGGTAGTTAGCACTAATGTCTATTCATTCAACAAAGTTCTCATCAAAGGTGAAACCGGTAAGACCCCTCATGAACTATGGTTTGGTAATACTCCTACTCTTAAGTATTTCAAAATTTTTGGAAGTAAATGTTATATTAGAAGAGATGAGTATATTGGATAATTTGATCATAGAAGTGATGAAGGAATATTTATTGGTTATTCATCTAAGAGAAAGGCATATAGATGTTTTAATAAGAGATTGTAGAAAATTGTTGAGAGTACAAATGTAAAGATTGATGAACAATTCAGAGGAACTTAAAGGTATATAGACTATGAACCGGCAACAGAAATTATGACAAATGAACCTATATTGAATCCACTGGTACAGAATGAAGATCTAGTTACTCTGGTATCATCAGAGGATTCCATAGTAATTGAAGAACAATAGCAAACTAAGACACCCCAGTATGTAGGATTGAATCATTCTAAAGATTAGATAATTGTAAACAAATTTAAAGGAGTTATGACAAGAGGAAGATTGGAAAGTGAAGAGGTATGTCTTATTTCTCAAATTGAACCATCATCTATCAATGAGGCATGTGAAGATAAATTTTGGATTAAAGCTATGGAAGAAGAATTAGGACAAATTGAGAAAAATAATACTTGGACATTAGTTCCCCAGCCTAAAGATAAAAATGTAATTGGAACCAAATGGGTATTTAGAAACAAACTTAATGAAGATGGTAAGGTTGTTAGAAATAAAGCAAGACTAGTGTGTAAGGGATATTCTCAAAAAGAAGGAGTAGATTACAATGAAACCTTTGTACCGGTAGCCAGAATTGAGGTAGTCAGATTATTCTTGGCTTTTGCAGCTCACAAGGACTACAAGGTTTATTAAATGGATATTAAATGTGCATTTTTGAATGAAGATCTTGAAGAAGAAGTATATATTGAACAAACTGATTGACTTTTTTTAATAAATGAGAATGATATGGTTTGCAGGCTAAGAAAAGCATTGTATGGATTGAAACAAGCCCCAAGAGATTGGTATGCAAGGTTGGATAAGTATCTTTTAAAGATTGGTTTTACTAAAGCAAATGCAGATAGCAATTTATATTACAAAATAACTAATGATGACATCTTGATTGTTGAAGTATTTGTTGATGATATAATCTTTGGAGTAGAAGATGAATTATGTAATGAATTTTCTATTAAAATACAACAAGAATTTGAAATGTCTATGATAGGAGAAGTAAAGTTCTTTTTAGGATTGCAGATTTCATAGACTGATAAAGGTATATTTTTGAGTCAATCTAGGCACTTGAGAGAATTGCTAAAGAAATTTGGGATGGAGAACTCTAAATTGGTAAGCACACCTATGACTACAAATGAGAAAGTATCTCAAAGGGATGAATCTATACCTGTTAATCCAACTAGATACAAATCTAAGATAGGAGGTTTACTATATTTGACATAAACCAGGCCTGATATTATGAATGTAGTATGTATTGTTTCTAGATTTTAGAGTAATCCTAGGGAAGATCATGAATCAACAGTAAAAAGGATTTTTCAGTACTTACAAGGCACAACAAATCTTGGATTATGGTATCCTAAAGATGAAAATTTTGACATATGTGCATACATAGATGCAAATTGGGCAGGAGATGTGGATGATAGAAAGAGCACCACTGGAGGAGCATTCTTTCTTGGAAAGAGTTTAGTTTCTTGGTTGAGTAAGAAACAAAGTTGTACATCTTTATCAATAGCAGAATCAGAATATGTTGCAGCAGCAACTAACTGTACACAGATATTATGGCTTAAGTAAATGTTGAAAGACATAAAGGTAAAATGCAAGGAACTCATTACTATATATTATGATAACAATGCAGCAATTGACATATCTAAGAATCCTGTATTACATTCTAAAACAAAATATGTTTCTATCAAACTAAATTTTCTAAGGGAAAAAGTTGAAGAAAAGGAAATAAAACTGGTTTATGTGAATACTAAAGAACAACTTGGAGATATTTTCACAAAACCTTTGCCTAAGGAGACTTTCGAATATCTCAGAGATTATCTTGGAGTCATACCACCACCGGTAGAGACTTAGATAGTTGATGATTGTCATGAATCGGTAGAGTTTAAAAAGACAAATCTTTATCCCAGTATTTGATGAGGAAGCTACTTCTCAAGGGGAGTAGTTGGTATTTTGTATGGACTTGAATTTTGTAGCTTTGGCATTTGATGTCAAAGGGTGAGAGATATCTAGGGAAAAACACATTATCTTTTAGGAAGATTTGTTATTGAATATAAATCTTTGGATAAACACATGTTGCTCCCAGGGGGAGAAATGGAGATTGTTGGATTTTGGTATTTGGCATTTTTGTTTTGGCACTTTGATGGTTTTCCATCTTGTGTTGCGATCAATGCCAAAGGGGGAGATTGTTGGTATTTTGGTATGGTTTTGTCATTGATGTCAACACCTACTGAAAACAAGCACTTTGGAGATCCAACAACATTCACCGGCAAGCAAGTAACTATTGCACAGTTACTGGTATATGGTTCACCGACAGGATATAATGTTCACCAATATCTGGAATGACTTGGAAGACACTTGGTAATGTCAAAGACATCATGTGGACACTTTGTTTTGAAGAATAAATCATTGGTATATTCATACTTGCATATTTGCTTTTACTGACAAATAGGTCCAGGTTATCTTAGGGTTACACCGGCAGGTTTATCTTTTCTAGATCAGCATGGCATGCTATGGAGATGGTTTATTATTGATGTAAATGCATTAAGCCGACATGTTTATTCGGTTATTGCATTAGATATTATATTATTTGTAAAATGATTTTATTGTAATATCTTGTAGGGCCGACCTACTAAAATTGGTCTTAGGGTATGGTATAAATGTAAGATCTTATTTGTAAGAACAAATATGGAATGCAAAAAAGAATTGAGTGAAGATATATGCGATATCATGCAGAGGTATACACAAAGACATCATTTGAAGGTGAAGCTAGGTTTTTGTATAAGCATATTAGCATTACATAGGTACTGAATCCAACATATGAAGATCCTATTTTGTGTAGTACATTCTTATTGGATTTAACCATCCAACTCTAGTCAGTATGGCTCCCATTTTGTGATTGAGCAGTGAGCTCTAGGCTGTTGGCCTTTCTACATGTGCAGACTCCATTTATGTAAACTTACTATCTATAGTAGTATCATTTGATTGTGGGTAATGTTTCCCATCGTGGTTTTTCCTCTTACAGGGTTTCCACGTATAAATATTGGTGTTATGTGTTGTGGATGACTTTTTTTTTGTTTCATGCATTAATCTTTACCGGTATAGCAATTTACTTTTAACACTGTGTACCAACACACTTAACTGGTTTATCGGTGTTAATCATTAGGTTGGTTAATTAGTTTTTGGTTTGAATTTATTAGCCAACTTATTCACACCCCCCCCTCTCAGTTATCTCCAGGACCTAACAATTGGTATCAAAGCTTAGTCCTCTTTTGCAGAAGTTTAACAACTTGAGGAGATCCAATTTTTACAAATTACTTCAGGAAGGACAGTCCTAAACTTGATGGAACCAACTATGGGATATGGAAGATCAGAATGGAGACACATTTGAATTGCATTGGTAAAGACATTTGGGAGGTTACAAACAATGGTTATACTGCTGCTGTAGCTAGTTAGACTACTCCAACTACCTTAGCTAAAGATGAAGAGAATTATTGCAAAGCAAGAGAAGCACTTTTGCGTGCATTATTAGATCAACAAATCATGGGATTATTAGATAGGTCTACTGCTAAAGCTATTTGGGATCATTTGGAAACACTGAATGAAGGAGATTCCACATTCAAGATTGCAAAACTTGAAAGCTTCCAAGCCAGGTATGAACATCTGAAAATGGAAGAAGATGAAAGGATTTCTGCTTTTATGGAAAGAGTAAATGAAATTGTTTTGGGTATTAAATATTGTGGAGGAAGTCTGAGTGAGGATGAAATTGTTTCAAAAATCTTAAGAGGTTTGCCACCAGCATATAAAATGAAGGTTATTGCTATAAATGAGTTGAGAACAATGCCTAATACATCAGTAACTAGGGATCTATTGATTGGAAAACTTTCAGCCTTTGAAATTGAGGAATTTGGTCCTGTTGCTACTATAAAAACTGATTTAGCCTTTAGAGCATCAACATCATTTGCTCCATCATTGGACAAATTAGACTGGAGAGCCTTTTATGCAAGAGAACTTGAAGAATCCAGAAAGGAGAATGAAGAGCTTGAAGAACTTGAAGCACTATTTGCAAGAAAAATGCCAAAAGGTCCAATTAGAAGTAAGTATGAAGGTAAAGCACCCTTTAAATGTTTTAACTGCAATAAGATTGGTCATATTGCTTCAAGATGCCCTAATAGACATGCTAGAATAAGAGAAGAAGCTAGGAGAACATACAAGCCTAATCCTGAATATCAGAGATACAGATTTAAGAAGAACAAAGACAAATCTTCTTACATTGTTGATGAAGGTGTGACTAATGATTCTGATGAGGATCTAGAAGATAATGGATTGGTTTTCATTGCTATAACAGAAGAGCAACCAGCACCTACTACTCAATCGGTAGAACAAGCCCTAGCAGCTAAAGTTGAAACTAACGATGAATGGATCATTGATTCAGGATGCTCACATCATATGACTGGAGACAAAGGTAAATTCTGAAACTTTCAAGAATACAATGGAGGTTTAGTAAGATTTGGAGATGACAAAGCCTGTTCAATCAAGGTAAGGGTTCAATATCTCTTGATGGCAAGCATAACACTAACAATGTCTACTATGTTGAAGGATTAAAGCATAATCTTTTAAGCATTGGCCAATTAGTTGAGAAGGGATTTCAGTTACAATTTAAAAATGGAAAATGCAAAATCATGAATAGAACTGGTTTGGAAATTGCAACCGGTAATCAGACTAGAGGTAATATTTTTCATTTGAATAACAGTGAAAAGGCATGCTTAATTGCACATATAGATGAAAGTTGGTTATGGCATAAGAGACTATGTCATGTAAAGTTTGATTGCATGGTAAAAATCAGTACTTCTAAGGCAGTTAGAAATCTACCTAAAATTGTGAAACCTCATAATACAATTTGTAAGTAATGTCAATTTGGAAAACAAGTTAGAGCTAGTTTCAAAAGTATTCCAAAAAAATCCAATAATGCTCTTGATTTAATTCACACTGATTTATATGTGTTGGGTTACTTTTCTCAGAGAGAAATCAGAAGCACTTGGAAATTTCAAACTATTCAAAGCAATGGTTGAAAATGAAACCGATATGAAAATCAGATGTTTAAGATCAGATCAAGGAGGAGAATTCACATATAAGGACTTTAATACATTCTGTGAAGTGAATGGAATCAGAAGATAGTTGTCAGCACCTTGGACTCCACAACACAATGGAGTTATTGAAAGGAAAAACAAAACTATCTTGGATGCAACAAGAAGTATGTTATCAGAAGCAAATCTACCACGTGTATTGGAGAGAGGTAGTTAGCATGGCTATCTATACATTCAACAAAGTTCACATCAAAGGTGAAACCAATAAGACCCCTCATGAACTAAGGTTTGGTAATACTCCTACTCTTAAGTATTTCAAAATTTTTGGAAGTAAATGTTATATTAGAAGAGATGAGTATATTGGCAAATTTGATCCTAGAAGTGATGAAGGAATATTTATTGGTTATTCATCTAAGAGAAAGGCATATAGATGTTTTAATAAGAGATTGCAGAAAATTGTTGAGAGTACAAATGTAAAGATTAATGAACAATTCAAAGGAACTTCAAGGTATATAGACTCTAAACTAGCAATAGAAATTATGACAAATGAACCTATACTGAATCCACCGGTACAGAATGAAGATCCAGTCACTCCTGTATCATCAGAGGATTCCATAGTAATTGAAGAACAACAACAAAGTAAGACACCTCGGTATGTAAGATTGAATCATTCTGAAGATCAGATAATTGGAAACAAATTTAAAGGAGTTATGACAAGAGGAAGATTGGAAAATGAAGACGTATGTCTTATTTCTCAAATTGAACCATCATCTATCAATGAGGCATTTGAAGATAAATTTTGGATTAAAGCTATGGAAGAAGAATTAGGATAAATTGAGAAAAATAATACTTGGACATTAGTTCCCCGGCCTAAAGATAAAAATGTAATTGGAACCAAATGCGTATTTAGAAACAAACTTAATGAAGATGGTAAGGTTGTCAGAAATAAAGCAAGAATACTGTGTAAGGGATATTCTCAGAAAGGAGTAGATTACAATGAAACCTTTGCACCGGTAGCTAGAATTAAGGCAGTCGCATTATTCTTGGCTTTTGCAGCTCACAAGGTCTACAAGGTTTACCAAATGGATATTAAATGTGCATTTTTGAATGGAGATCTTGAAGAAGAAGTATATATTGAACAACCTTATGGATTTTCTTAAATAGATGACATTGATATGGTTTGCAGGCTAAGAAAAGCGTTGTATGGATTGAAACAAGCCCCAAGAGCTTGGTATTCAAGGTTGGATAAGTATCTTTTAAAGATTGGTTTTACTAAAGGAAATGCAGATAGCAATTTATATTACAAAATAACTAATGATGACATCTTGATTATTGAAGTATTTGTTGATGATATAATTTTTGGAGGAGAAGATGGATTATGTAAGGAATTTTCTATTAAAATGCAGCAAGAATTTGAAATGTCTATGATTGCAGAAATAAAATTCTTTTTAGGATTGCAGATTTCACAGACTGATAAAGGTATATTTTTGAGTCAATCCAAGTACTTGAGAGAATTGCTATAGAAATTTGAAATGGAGAACTCTAAACCGGTAAGCACACCTATGACTACAAATGACAAATTATCTCAAAGGGATGAATCTACACCTATTAATCCAACTAGATACAAATCTATGATAGGAGGTTTACTATATTTGACACAAACTAGGCCAGATATTATGAATGCAGTATATATTGTTTCTAGATTTCAGAGTAATCCTAGGGAAAATCGTGAATGAACAGTAAAAAGGATTTTTCGGTACTTACAAGGCACAACAAATCTTGGATTATGGTATCCTAAAGATGAAAATTTTGACCTATGTGCATACACAAATGCAAACTAGGAAGGAGATGTGGATGATAGAAAGAGCACCACTGGAGGAGCATTCTTTCTTGGAAAGAGATTAGTTTCTTGGTTGAGTAAGAAATAGAGTTGTACATCTTTATCAATAGCAGAATTAAAATATGTTGTAGCAGCAATTAACTATACACAGGTATTATGGCTTTAGCAAATGTTGAAAGACATAAATGTAAAATGCAAAGAAACCCATTACTATATATTGTGATAACACTGCAGCAATTGACATATCTAAGAATCCGGTATTACCTTCTAAAACAAAACATGTTTCTATCAAACTGAATTTTCTAAGGGAAAAAGTTGAAGAAAAGGAGATAAAATTGGTTTATGTGAATACTAAAGAACAGCTTGCAAATATTTTCACAAAACCTTTGCGTAAGGAGACTCTTGAATATCTTAGAGATCATCTTGGAGTCATACCACCACCGGTAGAGACTTAGACAGTTGATGATTGTCATCAACTGACAGAATTAGAAAAGACAAATCTTTATTTCGATATTTTATGAGGAAGCTACTTCTCAGGGGGAGTAGTCGGTATTTTGTATGGACTTGAGTTTTTCTGCTTTGGCATTTGATGTCAAAGGGGGAGAGATATCTATGGAAAAACACATTATCTTTTAAGAAGATTCGGTATTGAAAATAAATCTTTGGATAAACACATGTTGCTCCCAGGGGGAGAAATGGAGATTGTTGGCTTTTGGTATTTGCCATTTCTATTTTGGCACTTTGATGGTTTTTCCATCTTGTGTTACCATCAATGCCAAAGGGGGAGATTGTTGGTATTTTGGTATGGTTTTTTCATTGATGTCAATACCTACTAAAAACTAGCACTTTGGAGATCCAACAACATTCACCGACAAGCGAGTAACTATTGCACAGTTACTGGTATATGGTTCACCGGTATCTGAAATGATATGGAACACACTTGGTAATATCGAAGACATCATGCAGACACTTCTTTTTGAAGAATTAATCATTGGTATTTTCATACTTGCATATTTGCTTTTACCGGCAAATAGGTCCACATTATCTTAGGGTTACACCGACAGGTTTATCTTTTCCAGATCAGCATGGCACGCTATGGAGATGATTTATTATTGATGTAAATGCATTAAGCTGACATGTTTAATTGGTTATTGCACCAGATATTATATTGTTTGTAAAATTTTTTTATTGTAATATCTTGTAGGGCTGACCTACTAGAATTGGTCTTAGGGTATGGTATAAATGTAAGATCTTATTTGTAAGATCAAATAGGGAGTGCAAAAAAGAATTGAGTGAAGGCATATGCAAGATCAAGCAGAGGTATACACAAAGACATCATTTGAAGGTGAAGCTAGGTTTTTGTATAAGCATATCAGCATTACACCGGTACTGAATCCAACATATGAAGATGCTATTTTGTGCAGTACATTCTTATCAGATTTAACCATCCAACTATAGTCAGTGTGACTCCCATTTTGTGATTGAGTAGTGAGCTCTAGGCTGTTGGCCTTTCTGCATGTGCAGACCCCATTTATGTACACTTACTATTTGCAGTAGTATCATCTGATTGTGGGTAAGGTTTCCCACCATGGTTTTTCCCCTTATAGGGTTTCCATGTACAAATATTGGTGTTATGTGTTGTGGATGACTTTATGTTTTGTTTCATGCATTAACCTTTACCGGTATAGCAATTTACTATTAACACTGTGTACCGACACACTTAACTAGTTTACCGGTATTAAGCATTAAGTTGGTTTATTAGTTTTTTGTTTGAATTTATTAGACAACTGATTCACCCCCTCCCCTCTCAGTTGTTTCCAGGACCTAACAACACCAAAATATTGACCTTTGAATGCTCAATACAACCACTAGACTTATAGAATCCACAGGAGGATATTAAACTATGTCATGAATCCCTACAAGTGATGCTGGCCCACTGCCAAGACATGGCACATTAATAGGTAACTCTTGCATTTTTTAATCTGAAAGGCATGACATTCGAACAATAGGTACCCCATGAGCATGTAAAAGTTGATTTTTCCTAGACTTCTGGTTCTATTTGGATTTGATTGTAACATTAGAAACCATCCATGAGGGATAACATGGTGTGTCCTACTATTAACTCCATAATTATGTCTATATTAGGTAAAGGAAAGTCATCCTTTAGAAAACCTTTATTAAGGTCTCTGAAATTTGTTCATATTTGAATTCTCTTGTCTGGTTTCTGATACAAGTACAATGTTGGAAATCCATTCTACATAGTCGATTGGCTGGATGAATCCCACATCTAGTAGTTTTTTTTATTCTTCTTTGACTAGAAGTGCTACATGTGGATGCATATTTATTAGCTTCTATTAATTGTCTTAGCTCCAAAAGATATGGATAAGTGGTGCATGATTAAAGCTAGATCTATCCCTACCATATCAGTATAGGATTAAGAAAAATTGATTTGCTTTTCTTCGAAGAACTTGGTGAAATTGGGTCATTCTTGCTATGTCAATGATTCATCTAGGTGTATGAGCTTTCATCTGCTAGTGCTTTAGAGAGGTTTTCACCATTTGATATTCCCTTTCTTTTTACTTTTTAATGATCTAACACTACCATTATATGGTTTTCACCGTTAGATCAATTTTTTGCTTGATTTGTTTTGTGACTAAAAGACTTGGCACTCCCCTAGTTGAAAGTTTTATTATGAGATCCACTGGTGGAACATGTTTCCAGATTCACTAAACATGTTGATATTTGGTGACTGATCATGCAAGTATTGTACACTCATTATGTTATAAAAAACCGACATTGAAAAAACTCTAAAAATAACTTAATTTGAGTGTTGCCCTAAAATTGCTTGTTATAAGTGGCTAGAATGTAAACGACATTGTAATGGTGTTGTACCGATTTACTAGATTATAAGTAAATATTGGATGGTTGTGTTCTATGGATGTATCCCATCTTGGGTTAAACACATTAAATCTCTATTTTATTTGTGTTATGTATTTCTTTTCTTCATCTTTTATGTTTGTATCTGCATATAAAAGTTAATTCGTATTTTCTCAGGATCTGCCTAAATCCTAACAGAACAAAGTTAATGGACAATATCATCATCTTCTTGGAAGATAGGTATATTAAGTAGTTATGTTTATTCCAATTCGATGAGTTCAGGATGTACCAGTAGTAAGGAATCATCTAGTGGGTTAAGTTATATGACAGTAAGTGTCATGATCAAAATATTGTCAAAGTTTGTGATAGCAAGGTCAAGGTCTATGATGTTACTCTTCTCGAGTTTGTCTATCTCGTTTAGAGTTTTATTGTCCTCACTTGAGTCATCAATATATTGTGATCCAAATTGAAATGGTTTTTACCTTGATATTTGTCCTTCATAGAGCACTGGTGCATATGTTTGGATCACATCAATCTCTTTATCTTGATAGGTCTTCGTAGATGGGGAAACCCATTCATATTCATTTGAATCTATTTTATAACTAGATTGTCATCTGTGGATTTATTCATATAGATTATGGTTAGCATCCTCTCTCTTGATAGAAATTTCTTCTTGTTTTTTCTCATATTCCTCCTCTTATTATTTTCAAGCTACTTCTTCCTCTTGTTATTTGTGTGTTGCTTCTTCTGCTTGTGTGCAAACTGGAATATCCTATCCAAAACCTAGTCTTGATTTATGTTTAGTATTTTGAGAAGGAAGTTGTATAGGTTCTAGAATGTCTTTTTTTCTTTATCCAATAGGACCATTGCCATCATATACCAATTTTTACATGATTTTGAACCCTTTACCATATTGCTCTATTTGAACTCTAATATTTAAAGCTTCTTGCTTGGTTTATTCTTCATCATTATATGGCCACTTTAGGATGTCTTTATCATTAGATTCATCTTCTATATTTCCTTCTTTGAAAAATGGACCAACAAAGAGCTTGATGGGATATGAAGCTTGTTGTTTAGATGTTGATGGTTGTCCATGTGATCTTGATAAAACAAGTAGTTTAGATAGACATAGAGAATGTTTAAAAGAATATTCTCACATACCCTTATCTTTTAGCTGAATCTTTTTCTCAAAATATATTGATAAAGAATTGAGTTGGGTTTCACTTCTTGATGAAGTAGAAGCAAGAGATTCCCTGTTGTGTGGTACAAATATATCTAGAACTACCACTAATCCTTTTAAAGATATTTCTTCATCATCATAAGCTTTAATAGTTATCTTTTTCTTTAGATCTATAACATTTTTTGAGAAACCCAATGCATAGATAAGATTTAAAGCACAAATATTTAGACTAGCTCCTCCAACTATTAATAAATCTTTGACCAGATGTTTATAAATTAAAACTTTGATATGGAGAGAGATGTTATGTAGATGACTCAAAGAGATGTCATCATTCTTAGAAAATGATAGATTGTGAGGTGTAGTCAAATTCCCCACAATGGCTTGGAATTGATCTATATCCAAATTGTTCGATATCATGGTGTCTACTTGAGATTTTCCTAAAATATCCTTGTGTGGGTGAGATTTTAAGAATATCTAGTATGGATATTTGTGCTAGCATCTTTTACAATTGATCTACTAGGTTGTATTGATTTGAAGGGATAGAAGATATTATCTTGATAGGTCTTCGTAGATGGGGAAACCCATTCATATTCATTTGAATCTATTTTATAACTAGATTGTCATCTGTGGATTTATTCATATAGATTATGGTTAGCATCCTCTCTCTTGATAGAAATTTCTTCTTGTTTTTTCTCATATTCCTCCTCTTATTATTTTCAAGCTACTTCTTCCTCTTGTTATTTGTGTGTTGCTTCTTCTGCTTGTGTGCAAACTGGAATATCCTATCCAAAACCTAGTCTTGATTTATGTTTAGTATTTTGAGAAGGAAGTTGTATAGGTTCTAGAATGTCTTTTTTTCTTTATCCAATAGGACCATTGCCATCATATACCAATTTTTACATGATTTTGAACCCTTTACCATATTGCTCTATTTGAACTCTAATATTTAAAGCTTCTTGCTTGGTTTATTCTTCATCATTATATGGCCACTTTAGGATGTCTTTATCATTAGATTCATCTTCTATAGTTCCTTCTTTGAAAAATGGACCAACAAAGAGCTTGATGGGCTATGAAGCTTGTTGTTTAGATGTTGATGGTTGTCCATGTGATCTTGATAAAACAAGTAGTTTTGATAGACATAGAGAATGTTTAAAAGAATATTCTCACATACCCTTATCTTTTAGCTGAATCTTTTTCTCAAAATATATTGATAAAGAATTGAGTTGGGTTTCACTGCTTGATGAAGTAGAAGCAAGAGATTCCCTGTTGTGTGGTACAAATATATCTAGAACTACCACTAATCCTTTTAAAGATATTTCTTCATCATCATAAGCTTTTATAGTTATCTTTTTCTTTAGATCTATAACATTTTTTGAGAAACCCAATGCATAGATAAGATTTAAAGCACAAATATTTAGACTAGCTCCTCCAACTATTAATAAATCTTTGACCAGATGTTTATAAATTAAAACTTTGATATGGAGAGAGATGTTATGCAGATGACTCAAAGAGATGTCATCGTTCTTAGAAAATGATAGATTGTGAGGTGCAGTCAAATTCCCCACAATGGCTTGGAATTGATCTATATCCAAATTGTTCGATATCATGGTGTCTACTTGAGATTTTCCTAAAATATCCTTGTGTGGGTGAGATTTTAAGAATTTCTAGTATGGATATTTGTGCTAGCATCTTTTACAATTGATCTACTAGGTTGTATTGATTTGAAGGGATAGAAGATATTTTAGAAGTGTTGCCTTTCAAGTCAAATTTAGACTACCCTCATGTGGTTACATTTATTGGTCTATATTCTTGTTTATCCTTGATTTTTATGACATTGATTTGGTTGTCCAATTTGAAATGTGATTAATGATATTGTCATAGATGTAATTCATTTTTCTCCCTTTGTTGTTAGATGAAGATGGTTCTCCTTTTTCATAATTAGGAAGAGGATCTTTGAATGCACCATGATCATCATTTGTTTTGTGTCCTTCTACTGTTAAGTCACTTTTATTGATCAAGTCTTTAACTAAATGTTTCAATCTTTGGAAATTATTATCTATATGACCTTGGTTTCTACGAAACTCACAATGATACACATCATTCCACCATGTTGGTTTAATTTATGGCTCAAAATATCTTGTATCTAGTAATGTTATGAGTTTGTTTGTAAGGATCTCTTTGAATGCCGATTCAAGGAGTGCCCCAAAAGTATAAATTTTCTTTGATATGGTGCAGGTGTTGGTTTAGATCTAGTGTTATCTGGATTGTTTGAATGTAGTACCTAATAAGTTTAAGATTGGTTATTTTGGTTTTATGTTATGTGCATCGTCTATACCACCATTAATAATGTTCTTGTTTCTTTTCCAAAATTTGTATTTTTCATTGTTATTGTTTTTGTTGTAATTACTAGAAAAGTTTGTTCCTTCTTTCAAGAATTTTAATACTCTTCTTTTCAATGAGGCTTCCTCAATTTTCAGACCATTTTCGATTATATTTTGAAAACTTGGTGGACATTGTAATTGGAGTCTATAACTCATTTCACTATTTAGAGTATCAATGAAAATATCCATTTTTTCTCTTTTAGGTATAGGGCGAGGATATCTAGTAAACAACCATCTCCATCTTTGCAAGAAGGCAAGGAATGATTCACCATTTTTCTATTTTGTGCTGCATAGGTCAAGGATGGTTACTTTGTGTTGAATATTATAGGAGTATTAAGATACAAACTTGTCTACCAGCTATTTGAATGTTCTGATACCTATTGAAAGTTTTGAGAACCATTCCATGGTTTGTCCACCCAAACTTATTGGAAACAAACTCATTAAATAGGTCTCATTGAGTGTAAATTATAAAATCATGGTAGAAAATTATCTCACATGGTCTTGAGGGTCAGTTTTGCCATTGTATTTATCGTATTTTGGAATTTCACAATTTGGTGGAAATGGTATTGTGTTTAAATTCCAATCAAACAGATAGAGGAAAATGTCTTCCAATGAAAACCTTTTTGTTGAACTCCCCTTTATATGTCGTGCATTTGTTGTTGAAGAAACTAAATTTATTGTGTTAAGGAATTAAAGGGATTTCTATCATTAGTTCTTGCCTCAATTTCTACTTTCTTGGGATCTTCTTTTAATATGTTCATGTCGAAATTAGCAGGTAGTTTAGTACCCTAACTAGCCAACATCAGAAAGTATTTTTCTCGGTCATTTTCTAAAACTTTTTCCAACAATTTGGGGTCTTGTTGAGCATTTTGAATTAGTTCATTAGTTATCTCCTCTGCTTTGGTGTCTTTATACCTATAAAAAAAGGTTTCCTCTCTTTCTACCATGACTAATTGTGATTCCATTTCCTTCCCTTTAAGTTTTTGTTTCTGAGCTCTAGTTAGTATGGGCATACGAGTGATCTAATTGTGACTTTTTTGAAAGATTTAACTAATGAACATTGATGAAAGGTTACCTTGAATAGGTAATTACTCAGTAGGTGATTTATTGTTATGACATATAGAATAAAAATATTAGACCACTTTTATGGAGAGATTGGGATAAAGCAGATCTTTCTTGAAAGTTATGATATTTTAAAGATTCTTCATCAAACTTATTTCCATAATTGTGTAGATAATTAAGGTAATAGTGTAGGAATGTACGATTTTTTAATAAGACTTTTCAAGTTATATAGAGAAATATTCTCTTCTTTAAGATTTATTTTTTAGTAATTTTCCATTTCTTCAATCGATGGCAAAGGGTCATACAAGTGATTGAAAATGTTTTAAAATTTTGATCTTTCTTGTCAATGCCAATTTAATATGAGATATCTAAGTCAAATAGGAAAGATCCTTCCTATTGATAGGAATAGGGTAATCTGATTTGTAGTGTTGTTTCATGATAAAGGATGGTGGATCCTATTGATGAAATTCTACTGAAAATCAGAGACCATTGATAATCGAGCACTTCAATTGTTTGATCCAAATTTATGTGAAATGGTTGCACTTGCAATAATCAAATTTCTCCATATTTAAACTGATATTGTGATACAAAGAGATCCAACCATGAAAATGGTATCTGAAAGTAATCCCAGTTTTTTGAGAACTCATAACTAGTTTATGCACTAAAATAGGTAGTATATGTGCTAAAATATTCAATGTATGTTCTAGTATGGACCTGCAATGCAGTAAGTTGTCCTCTGAATGTGCCAAACTATCCTATGTACGTGCAAAACTGGGACTAATTTGAGTTTCTAACTATTTTTGGAGGTTAAATATTCTTCTTGTCAGATGCACTACTGTTGACACTATATGCACCACTATCTTTCTTCTATGCACTACATGAAGACCTTGATACACTATTATGTTGGGTACGCATGCACTAATGTTTCTTATTAATGTGCTAAACTACTCTACAACTAGAGATTTTAACAATTTGATTGTATTTTGAGTGAAAAAAATTGAGTTTTTAATGGATGATCTTTTGAAAAATGACTGAGAACACAACATCAAGCAATAAGATAGTAGTTTCGATTTGCTTCATGTTATAATCTAAACAATGAGTGTATGTTCAAGGATCTTTACAAATCCCTTTTTTTTATTGGTTTGAAGAATAAAGACACATTGGTCAGACTCTTCTATTCTCAAGGGTCATCAATAATACCACAACTCACATCTTCATAATCCTTCAGCTCAAATAGCTCTATCACACCCGAGGATGCACCCATTTTTTTGCTTTTTGCCAGAAGTTGAACCAAAGAGAATTTATTCTCAATTGTATCATTTACTTGGGAGATGTATGGTGAGTGTCTTGGGGGAAGATTCTTCCCCACCCTTGAATTGTGATACTTAAATTTTTGAATAACTGACTCAACTTGTCTTCTACACTTAAAACTTGTAGTAATGGTTACATTTTGTGCATAAATGATAAACTCCCTCAAGAGGATTCCCAACATTCAGAACAAAGGATTTATGTATCACAAGGATATTGGGGGAAGACTATCAATGAACACTACAGTTGGATGTTATTTTCATCACAATCCACATTTTATTACAGTGGGTTGGAATACTTGGTGTTAGTCATTCCCCACTTAGGTCATTCCCCTCTCACTGGCCTTAAGGGCTTCTCAGGAGGGTAGGCCTACTAAAGGATTTATCCTAATATGATAAATGAAAGTGAGTTTGGGATTTTAGTCACCCAATTAAGGGGAGAGCATATTCCAATCACAAAAAAAAGAAAATATGTTGTTCATTAACCCTTTGCAATAAGAAAATAAAATCTAACTTGTTCTTTTTAGCTTGCACCAAAATGAAATGTGAGCTACTTGCAAAAAAAAGAAGGTTTTTTTGTTTATTCTTTTTATCCTTCACCAGAAAAGAAAATGAATTTATTTTTATGGCACCAAATGAAATATGAAGTTATTTTTATCTATAACCAAATAAAATGTGATATTCCCTTTTAACTTTGCAAAAAAATAAATGTGGAGTTCGTTTTAAACCTTTGTAACCAAAAATGAAAACTTAAAAAAAATGGTAAAATAAAAACTATTCTAACTCATTTATAACTACAAACCAAGTTAGTCCCTGGAAAACACTTGAAATATCAGTCCAATATAGTGGGCTCAGAAGCCTAAAATCCTTCTTGGTGTTACAAAATTTGGCTCTCTGCCTATGACAACTATGCTACTTTAGTGAAAGAAAAGTGCTAAAACAGAGAACAAATGTGCTAGAAAACAGAGTGGACATGCTAAAGTTTGCAGTAAATATGCTACAAAATAACTTGTATGTGATATTCTGATAACTAAGTGTGCCAAAAGAAAGTAAGATATAGAGTAAAGATAGATTGTTTAGATGTACTTAAACTTTGTGTATATGTGCTGCTCTAGTCTTTCAATGTGTTATAACAGAGTGCCCATGCACTAAAATTTATGCTCAAAGTGCAATTGTTTACAAACAATGCATTGTTTTGGGACTCTGTTGGAAACCTGTACTTGAACCTATGCAAAAATTATTAAAATTTTTGGGGACTTACCCTGAGATGGGTACCAAAAATGTATGCTAGAATTATGATATCATTTGATTAAGAAAAAAGTAACTAAACATACCAATGAAATATTATATATTAAAGTATTTAATTAATGAGCAATCAAACAAAGAATCCTTCAAAGACATTCCATTGTTCTCTATCTCCAAATATTACTCAAGTCATGGTTTTTCTCTTAGATCATTGAGCACTTGACTTTTAGAAGGACAACCCAAAGAATGAGTGATCTGATAAAGATCTATATGATATGCATTTTAAGATCTATGAGATAATAATAATGCTTGTTATAATTGATCTATGATAATGGAAATATTATGCTATTGATGATGAGACTACTATGATATTGATAATGATGTTATGATCTAAAATTCTTTTAAAAGGCTTGTGTGTGAGAGACTTGATTAATTCAAAAAGACTTGTGAGAGTGACCAATGTAGCACCTTGGTAATGAAAGAATGAGTCCTATTTATAAAAAAAATAGGAAAATGAAGGGTTGAGATTCAATTGATGGAGAAACGGTTAAGATTGCTTGAGGAATGGGTGATCCTCAATCCATGCACTCCTCTTCAACCCAATCACATGTTGACAAATGTCAAAATGGGAAGGCTTGAGAGGAGAGGGCCAAAGTATTAAATGCTTGAAGAGACATGATGGTTACCCTGGATGGTTGGATTATAGTTAAGTTAATGGATAAGGTTATTATCCAAGGGGTAAGGGAATCTCCAATGGTTAAAGGATTACATTAGTCAAAGCATTAAATGCTTGAATATACTTGAGGATTAACTTGGATGGTAAGGGTTAGTGGATAATCCTTTAACCAAGGGTGAATATGGGTTAGTTTCATCAAGGACCCATATGGGTTGACTTGCTGAATAGAGAAGGCCTTTAAGGCCTTGTAAGAGCCTTAATTGTTTCAAGAAGTTACCCTTCCCTAATCCCTTAGTTTAGGAATGTGGAAGTACTTAGAAGGGAATTAGGGTAATGATTGGGATTTAGTCATGATTAGAAGAATGATTAGTATGCAACTTGCATTTTCTAGAAAGTGCAAATGGATGATGGATTTTTAAATAAATATTTATTTAAATGTGAGGGGGGTGATGTAATTAAACAAATATGATTTATTTATTTAATTAATGGTCTAAATTTGGTTAAGTGAATTAACTAAATTGAATAATTTATTTAATAAATAGAAGAAGAGGGTTGGGGTTAATTAATTAAATATTAATTTAATTAATAGTTGAAACAGGAGAAAGGATTAATTAAATGTGAATCTAATTAATAGATAGATGAAAGATAACTAAACAAATAGAAAATTAATTTAATCAAGTCGACAGAAATAGGTGTCTACACTTTGAATTAACATTTTGAGTTAAGTTGTCTAGATTTTACGTTACCGTGGCAGATCTCTATAAATTTCAGGTTGAAGATGAGAAGATTGTTGGCAAAAACAATGAAGGAAAATTATCGAGGGGGAATCATTTTTAATTGGATTAAACAATTTAAGCACAACTCTCAAATTTGATCAACAACAATAATGACAAAAATAAACACAATAACAACAAAACACATTACACCAAAATTTTGACGCAAAAACCTCGATTAAGGGAAAAACCACGGTGGGAACCTACCCACATTAAGATTACACTCTATAGTAAATATTACAATGGGGAATTCACATGCATTCAAGCACACTACCTAGAGATCACTACTCAAAATATAATGACCCAAAACGCTACAACCTGCAGGGAAGGTTCACTACCTTACAATAATATTCAAACTACAATCCAGTTTAGATAAACTGAAATAATAGCATCTCCTAATGCCTGATACAGTTCTTCTAAAGCACTTTTGTTTGTCCTACATCACTCTCTGTGCAATAATCTACTCTAAAAGATGAATTCTCTTATTCGCAAATACACCACTCTTTGATAATGCAAGCATAACCACCACATCCAATTTACATGAATATAACACCCATTTATACAAACAATCAACCTTGACTACAAGATCGATTGAACCCTCAAGACCTAATTACAAAATTACATCACACAATAAATAAATCAACCAAAAAACCAATAGAATGTTATTTCCAACATAGTGTGGACCCAAATCAAATCCTTGAACATGCAACTCCACCAAAAATCTCGCTAGGATCAACCACAACACGCTACACCACTGAAAATGTTGCATAACATGAAGAACATCCCTAGACACATAAGATCTTCAATAACATGAACAAATATCAATTCAGACTACCAAAATAAATAGGAAATTATTAGGGAAAAATCATTTTATAACCATCTGTAATAGCTGCAACAACACCACTTAATCAAATCTTCATAGATCAACACATTGATACTCAAGAACACCTATCAGCAACAACTGGGACAAGAAAGATAACTTGCAGACCACCAAATCATGAACCATATAAATTGAAGATACAAATGAACATCCCAAACACTCTCTAAAACTTGCAACCAAAGATTCAATCATATCGAAGCTCAATAGATCTAATCCTAACTTAACTCTCTACAATCACCAAAACACAGGAATATATTGACATCAATGACAACAACATATCTTTGCAGCAGCAATATCTAACAATCTCTCTCTTTGGCATTTATTGCAAAATATGGATGTTAAAAATAATCAATGTAAAGAAAGAAATCAACAACAACAATATCCAACAATCTCCCCCTAAGATCATCCACACAAAGCTTCAAAGATAAGGCATGTTTTTACATGCTTCTCTCCCTATTTGACAACAATGACAAAGACAAAATACATATCATTATTCTCTCCACCAAACTCAAATTAAATAACACCATACTGACTATTCCATCTGAGTAGCAATACCAACTCATCAATTCATAAAAGAAGATAAGACTATGAAGTCCACTAGATTAATGCATCTCAATGCATCTAGTTCTCATCAAGAGGGGTAGAGACCCCTAACTTGTCTCTCAAATATAGAAATGTATCTACAAGTAAAGGCTTATTAGAGATATCTTCAATTTGATCCTTTATAGATACATACTCCAATTCGACTTCTTCATCATTGACTTTGTCCCTCAAGAAATAATACTTAATTGATATATGCTTTGTTTTAGAATACAATACCAGATAAACAACTTTAATGTCTTTCAACATGTTTTTCATCCAAACTACCTAAGTACAGTTGCTAGCAACAACAATATATTCAACTTTTGCAGTAGATAGATAAATAGCATCTTGTTTCTTATTAGATCATGAAACCAACTTCTTTTCGTTAAACAATGCTCCATTAGTAGTTCTCTTCCAGTCATCATCACCAGAATCACCAAAACACAGGTATACATTGACATCAATGACAACAACATATCATAGCAGCAATAGTATCCAACAATCTCCCCCTTTGGCATTGATGGAAACATATGGATGTGAAAAACAATCAATGAAAAGATAGAAATCAACAACAACAATCTCCAACAAAGATTACTTTGATATGTGAACAAGATAACCTGAAGAATAATGATCTTAATATTTCACATTTATTAGAATAAATTTTTGAAGAAGACACTCAACTAGAAGTAGAACATCATGATTTACCACTTAGAATTAATAATGATGATATGCTAGTAGTTAAAATTAGTGATGATGATAAGCATAATACATCATTGATAAATGTTGTTTCTTGTGATATGCATGTGCATGAGAATAATAGAGTGGTGAACCATGAGCTAAAACCTCAAGAATATAAAATCATAGTGCATGAGAATATACATACAACAAAATATGTATTGAATCAAGTTGTATCTCTCCATTTTCCATTACATTTTGATAATTTTTAGTTTGAGTATGATTCTAAGGGTGATAAAACATGCTTATGAATTGGTCACAATCATGATTTTGTATTTGAATTGTACCTAGAATTTGAACAAAAATTTCTTCTTTTATTTTTTTTGAGTGTGAGGATGAGTTTGAATTTATTAGAACCATATGGGGTGGATTAATACTATTATAGTTTTTTATTAAAGTGGCAAAGCCACTAAATATTTTATATTAATATAAATAGAAAATTTAAAATAGAGTCCAAAAAACTCAATCCTCAGAGAGAAATAACGAGAGCCCAATATACATTATCCTAAAATAGAAGGAAATAATAGATAAGCCCTATTACAAATAGAGGTAATATAATGCCTTCATAAACCATAGTTCAAAAAGAAACAAAGATGATATATGCTACATAGAATATACACAAGTGCAAAAATAGAATCAAAGAGGCCCGAGAAACTAATTTCTTGGACCACCATTGAGAGGAGCACCAACTTGATCTAACAAAAGAGCATATTCAAAAGCATCCTCATTCAAGGGGGAATTTTCTATAGAAGGAGTATATTCCAAGGATCCTCTAATAACTAGATCATGAGCTCAATGAGAGAATAGATGCCTATGAAAATATCCAAGTCCATAGTAAGGATGCAAAGAGCCACATGATCTAGAAGAATCTTGAATCCAAGAATTGTATCGTCATACCTATTGTAGATGATTGCAACCTAACTACATGTGACTATTCTCCATGGCAACCATTAGTAAGAATATCATCAAAAGATAAAAGACAATTGATAGGAAAAATAGATTATCCAATTCCTCAAAGGAAAACAAGTAGGATTGTAAGAAAACATTTGATAGAGCTTGCACCATACAATAATCTAGATTAAAATCCATGCAAATAGAGGGAAACTGAGAAACCACTCTACAAGAAAAATTAGATGGGTTCTCACCTAGCCACCACTTACCAATAATAATCCTAATTACACAAGCAAAATCCACATTAGGTAGTTGAAAAATCCTACCAAGTTTCTCATCATTGAAAGCATGCAGGTCACCAAATTTCTAATATTTTCTTGTGATTTCTTGAGACTAAAATGCGATACCACATACTATCACAGACAAAAGATAGAGAGTAAAAATCATGTTATCTTTGAACATACAAATAAACAATTTATAGAAAGCTAAAAACCATGCCAAAAACCACCATTCTTGGTAATAACTAAATACATAGTTGGTTGTATTGCAACCAAATGTGTGAGCAATTTAAAGATCATAATTACCAATGCTATGACCCAAGCCAAATGTTTCATAAGAACCCCCAAGTTGGTAGATGAAAGAAAAAAATAAATCATCGATGATATAACATATCACAGAGCTGCAATTTCTTCTAAATTTGTGACTCCACACTCCCAATCTCCTATCCTTCCTCAAAAATCCATGTGAGCTAAAAATTTGAAAGTATGCCTAGGTTGAATCTAGGGTTGGGTGAAAACCTTTTCTCGATGAAGTAGTGTTTTCATTACTCATGGTTAGATGTGAAATTGAATCCTTATCAGCCCATCAACTATTTTGAAAAACCCACTAAGGAATGTAGGGGGAGGAATTCCATGTGCTAAAAGGATTAGTATGTGGAGACAAATCCAATTGGGCCTCATCACCCCACCAGTTATTATTGCTACATTCAATAAAAAACCAATTAAGAGGAAACCCATATTCTTGTTCTAGTTTTTTTTCACATATTCTATGTTGTGTTCAGTTAGGTAGGTGTCTAGTTAGCTAGTTTTTTCTTTTAGTTTTAGTAGCTAGTTTTGTTTTTCTCGTCTTTGCTAGCTAGTTGGTTATCTAGTTAGTGTTTGTTTATTCTTTTAGTTTGATTTTTCTTGGTTTTTTCTCTTCTTTTTTATTTTAAGTTTTCCTTTTTATTTCTATATTTTTCGCTCATTTCAAAGGTCCTTGGGTCTTACTTTTCTAGTAAGGTGCATATTCCTTAATGAAAAAGTGCATGTTTTTATGGGTCAGTGGTGTAACCACTATTAGTGATATGTTTAATTTATTTCTTGATAGAAAATTAATAATTTTCTCAGAAAAGTTAGTTTACATCTTTTATATCAGTTTGTGTGTTTGCTAATCAAATGAGAGTTAAGATAATTTTTGTACTTGAGATGATGATTTCTTGAAATATTATATATTCTCACACATTAATGCTTCTTAGAGCATGATGAAATGAGTTATTATAGATGGTTATTAGTTGTAAAATATTAATATTTTTCCTTCTAAGTTACTATTGGTATTTTTGCATCAATCTTAGCCATGAAAATAACTGATCTAACATATCATTAATGGTTAAAAACCCTCCTGTATTTTTTCCTATCTCTTAAACCATAAACCCTTGAGGAATATTTATATTTACCTTAAGGATTCTAGCCTGACATTCTTTTATTTTTTTGACCTACTACATTGGCCATTTAAATTAAATACCACCAGTTGAAGCCCTCTCAAAAATTTCGAGACCATCCATGTTTTACCCTCTACCAGCGGGGTTGTCCACTACTCTTGTTGTTTTAATTTTTTGTGCTTTGTGTTCTGCCCCATCCCCACAATGTCCTAGGTACATAACTTATGTGCACATTATCAAAGGTCATTTTAAGTTGGATTATGCTTTATCATTTCTTGGAACTCATTTGAGTCTCCTTTTCTCTCTTAGTGAGTTTCTGAGCTTCCAAGATTCCATTTGGGGTTGTGCCTTGATGATGGGGACAACTCAAGACTCAATAAAGTCTTTTGAAGTGTTTCACCGAGCTTCGAGCTACATTTTACTTCACATGAACTATCAATGTTTTGTTACTCAGGAACTTGGTGAACTATTTCTTATCTCTTATCAAGTCTCAAATTCTGTTGAAAAGTGGAGGGGTTAGTGTACTCGCTACTCACTCAGGTATTTTCTTCACCTTGCCATGTGTCCTAGAAGGCCGATCAGCAAGACAAAGGAGTTACTCAAATCTCATTGAGAGGAGTTTTCTTGTCTTAATGAGTTTCCAAGAGGAGAACTAGCAAGGGTTTGCTTTTACTTGTGGAGCTATAGAAGTGATAAGGAAAATATTGGGCCCCTTATCCAATCTTGGCCATCCATTTTCACATGATAGCATGATCTAGAGGTTCACATTTAAAGTTCATTTGAATGTTTGATTTTAAATAGGTATCCTGATTAGTTGTTGACTTGGTGGTCAAAATTCATTTTTGACGTCACTGATAGGATGGATCTAATCCAATCAGATCCCAACCACTTACAGTTGATTTAGGATGATGTGCATTACTATGTTGTGGCTCTATAGATGTTTTTTGATGCTTCTCATGCTGATTTATTACACACATTTGAAATTCTATTCTGACATAGCATATTTTTATGCTATCTATGTGTAGAACCATTTGGATTTTAAAGGTTTCATGCCCTCTTTGACTACAATAATGATTTTCCTATCCTACGGATCTACTCCAACACACAACAATCAAATCTTTCATCTAATCTATATCATCTATTCCCATTGTAAACTAATCATAGTCAATTAACTTTTCTAAGTCTAATGCTCAATCAGAGTTATGCTTGAGCTATAAAGGCAAATTTATAACATACTTTAAGGTTTTTTCTTCCTTCAATTCTCATACACAATCCATGTTTTTTTATATCTATAATTTGTCCTTGCCTTACATTAATAAAGCTACTTACTTTACCTTGTCTCTTTTATATATGTTGTGTAAGATTGTTTTGCCTTTATATCTAAATGGTTTTCCTCATTTCCAGATTGTTAATTCTATTAATTTAGCTCATTGGTGTTATATTGTAAATGCTCTTTCATTTTAACACCTTATTAATTGTAACCTTCAAATGAGTCTTTAGGAGACTAGGCAAGTTATATATTTGCATAATCATAGGAAAGAGAAGACCAATTTTGATCCTTGTGCATCACCTCTTTTATTTTTTAGCATTATTTCTCCCTTTTCCTCTGCAGTTGGTTAGAATAGGTTTAGGCATAAGTGGGTAAAAGCACAAAACTATGTCACCTTTCAAGCCAACATATCAACACAAGTGAATTTAAGTAATTCTAACTAAAAATTAATTTTAGTCAAACATATGGCCTATAGACATTCATTATAGCTATTTTATATTTGGGCCACAAATTTTCCAATTGAGATTGTCTACTAAATGTATATATTATACCACTTTGGGTGTAATTACCAAAAAAAATTCTTTTTTGAGAAACTTGATGCTTCAACAACTCCTACTCTGATAAGTAACTTTTTTTTAAAATGTGAAAATACCCTTTTATAGATCTATGTGTGAATTTTCCAAAATATATATCTTTTAATATTTTAAATAGTTTTATATTTTATATTTTATTTTTATTGAATCTAGGTCATCAACACTAAAATATAAGGTTGATTATCTTGTAAAGGAAAAATACTTAAATTTATCTAAATTTTTTAAAAAAATATGCACTAGAGAAAAGAGTCTAAGTCAAGATGATATAACTCATTTCTAATTTGGACAAATAGTTAAGAAAAAAGGTGACGTCAAATGGAAAGAGTTATATATTTCAATACACCAAATTTTAAAATTTATTGAATAATATGTATACATAAAAAATAGATAAAAATATATTTTTGTACTAAAGTTTCAAGTTATCAATATACACAAAAAAATCGAAGAAACAAAGGTCAAATTTATTATATAAAATGTGATGCCTCATGTAATTTCAATTTCATCATTTTATCAACAACTAAATTATAGTGTTTACTTTATAAGAAAGTACATTCAAATAATTTTTTAAATTTTTATAAAAATTACAAACATAAAATACACAAAAAAAAACTATAAATTTAATTAGTTTACATCATTTCAAAATTCAAAAAACTTGAATTTGTATTGGTCATTTCTTTTATATAAGTGTGGCACGACTTTGTGCTTTTACCCAAGTTTTATAGGTGTTTATTTGGTTGAAAATTGCACCTTGATTAGAAAGGAAGCCAAACTTCTCTAGAGACTCAACCTCACTTGTCAATTCCCACACTTGGAGGTTGTTTCCATGTTTCACAATGTTGTTGGGCATTATTGTTCAACAAGGGCGCAAACGTTTGTGAAAATAGTTTCTGACACACTCGATGCGACTTGTTGTTCATCAAGTTGAAGATTTGGTGTGTTCTTCATTGTATTCAACATTGAAGATGCATTTTTCAAGCATCTGGAAACTCTACTACTTATATTGGTTCTCAGACTAGACAACATCCAAGGTTCATGTGCAGAATTGAAACAAGAGAATCTCAAAAAGGTATTTATCAATATTTTGAAATCTCAAATTCAAGTTCTCAGAGAAGGAGAGGTAGGCTTTAATTACCACCAATTAGGGGTATTGAGGTAGTTACATCTACACCCCTTGGATCTCATTCTACTCCTTCACCTATTATACAATCACAACCTAGGGTATTGGCCACTCATACAAATAGACCATTATTCCCTCTGGTTGTCCCTAGAAATAAGACTTTTGTTATATTTAATGTAGGCAATCCTCTGATTTTAGCCCAAAATGATAACATCATAATAGTTGCTCTAAAATCCAAACCTTCATTTACTAGTGAAACCTCAATTAAAATGATTGAACATATTCAAGATGTTGGTATTATTTGCATTGTATTTGGTGTAACTAAAGATAATATATTAGTTAGGCTTCTTGCATCATCCTTTAAGGGTAAAGCCCTACAATGGTATAGAGGGTTACCCGCCAACTCCATTAATGACTAGGATGAGTTAGGAGAGAAGATGTGATAAAAAATTGAAGAATAAAAAAATAATTTATCACTTATAGAGGAGTTGACCACTATTATGAGGTGTTGTTGTCACAAAAGTTTGCACCCTTGATGACACAAGAAGCCTTGTTCATCAGCCTTGTGAAACATGGAAACAACCTCTCAAGTGTGAGACCTTGTGCTATTGTGAGGTTGAATCTCCAGAGAAGGCCGAATTCCTCTTCAATCTGAAATGCGGAGTGTTGGACCAACCCAACACTTGGTAAAACTAATCTATCCTCTTATAGGGAAAAGGGAGAGAGAGAAGGGTTGCATGAAAGAAGGGAAAAGGGTTTGCACCCAAACTAAAGTGTTGATCTCCCCTTCCTATGACTGCATATAACATTAATGGAAAATACCCAAGGATGCACATAATTCTACCCTAATTAGTTATCTAAGTTCTAGTGAAGGTTTGGAATCAATACACTCACTTACACTGCCGAAAACCAAAAGAGAATGCATTCAAACAAAGAGGTAAACACTTACACAAATTGCAAGAATTGAAAAGAGGCAAGAAAGATAATTTTACTAATGAAAGGGCAAGGCAAATTTATATATGCAAAGAGACATAAGCCTTCTACAAAAGAAAAGAAGGGAGAAGATCCTGTACAAATGTTACAGATTTGCCTTTATCGATCAGGAATAACTTAGATGGTTACCATTGAGAAACCCTAACTCCACCTAGTTTAGGTTACAAAATGTTAGAGGAGTGAGTGATCAGATTGACATATCTAATGGCATGCTACAACTAGCCTTGGGAGCATCCTCGCCCTTTGGAAGAGCAAATATCCCCACAAATCAAGGAAAACCCTACATTTGGATGTGTTTATGTGTACTGGATACCATCTGTAGGCACAAAAAGTATTAAAACTATGTTGAAGAGGCATGGGTTGCTTCAAAAGAAACTACAAGGGTCACCTCTGGAGTTATGGCGATAAAATCCAGTGGTTGGAGTGATATCAGGTCCAAAATCATGCGTTGACAAGGTAAAGAATGACCTCAACCATCGGGTTGACAACCACCTTGCACAAAGCATTCCAAAATCAACAACCATCATGAATTTGAACCTCTGCATTGAACTAAGAGATTTGCATGAAGATGGATGAGTGAGATCTCTCCATGCAAGCATCCAACAGGCCCAAGAGAAGATTAAAATGTGGTCATCGGATTGGGTTATATGAAGATCTGACGACCGCAGATGTACGATGTGGCACCCTAAGTCCACTCTTAATTGGCTATATTGACTACTGAATGCACTAAGTTCTTATCCTACAACAACAATGCGGGTCTATTTTTACCCCACGGGATAAGTCTTTGCTTGATTTACGCTTACTTCCTTATCCCGTGGCATCCCACTTATCACCTCTAAACTCCATGGGATAAGATTCCTAGAGTTTGGCCTTTGTTATATCTTATCCCGCAGCCCTCACTTGTTGATCATTTCATCCCATGGGATAATGAGGAAACACATTCCTCATTTAATTTCTTTTCCTATGGGACCTTGTAAACCTTTGTTCCACTCCATGGGATAATGCTTTCTTTTATTTTCTTTTGCCTTTCTTATCCCGCAGAACCTTATTCCGTGAGACTGCTTCTTTTCTCTATATTGATCTTATCCCATAGCTCGCTGCTGATGACCTTGTGACTCCATGGGATAAGTTCTCCTATCCTCATCATTGTTCTCTTATATGTAGGACCTTGCCCCATGAGATGACCTTTGTCTCCATGATGTTCTTTGATGCTGACTGGGTCCTGCCTCAGTGCCAATTAACTTGCTGCAACTGAGACAGTCAATAATGTGACATGTTATTGACATGAGTTGTTGATATAGCATATTAGGCTTGGGGTCAATAACACTCGTATTATTGACACATCATATTATCCTTGTGTTATATGACTACAAAACTATGAAGAAGCAGTTGTTGGCAATTGAAACTTAATTGGCTGGTTTCAATATGTTGTCATTGATGGCAACATGGTAATTTATTTTGGCTTCATATTTTGGGTTAGTTGTGTACTAGCAGGGACTTCACAGACACTACACTGACATCGACACCAACATCGACAAGTTGGATAGATTTATTTGGTTATCCGCAATACAGGCCAACATGACTTCATCAGGTTATGAGTATTGGAGGCCAACATCATTTGGGAGATCTAGCATTGACAATTGATTTTGATATTTATGTATATACGTTATTCAACCGACATGTATATTGATTTTATAATTATATTTATAAGCCGACATAAGGCATGATAAATTGTAAAGAGTATATAGGTTAGTTGGTTAGATCATTTTGTGTAATGGATTGATAAGAGAATATGATAATGTAAATAAGAAGTGAAAAATATGAGTGATATCATGTATGTGAGGATATTTATGTAAGGCTTATTCCAGTAAAGGGTTTAGGGTTTTCGACCGAAACAAACAGAGCTTTACCAGAACTGTATTCACACATAAAAGATGTTATCTTTTCATTTTAATCATTTCTCCACATTGTAGTCTGGATTTGTATGTAGTCAGTGAGGCTCTTTTGTGATTGAGTAGTGTGCTCTAGACTGTAAGCCTTCCTGCATATACAGGCCCCCATATTTTGTAATATCTTTTCATATGGCCATTGGATTAAAATTGTGGGTCACAAATCCCACTGTGGTTTTTCCTCCTTGAGGTTTTCCACATATAATTTTGTGTATTATGGTATTTATCTGTGTGATTGGCTTATTGGTTACTTTACTTCTTTCAATCTTATATGTAGCAGTTTACCAGTTGGTGAACGCATGTTTTAATAAGAGTAAAATTAATCATTCTTGTAGAACACTAGTTCACCCACCCCCTCTTAGTGTTCTTGGATTCCAACAATTCATATCAGAGCCTTGTACCTCAGAGGAAGTTTAACAGCTTGAGGAAGATCCTAAATCTAGAATCCATGGATATGAGTTTGGAAAAGAGACTTAAGGTGACACTTGAAGATTATGATGCTGAAAGGATGAAGAACTTGAAGCTACAAGATGAATTGAATTCTTCTCAGGAATTCATTCTTGTCCTACAGGAGAGGTTGTCATTTTTTCAAGCTAGGAGGAAGGAACTTTTGCAAAATTGGGATGATGAAGAGAAAGATGCACTTAAGGAATAGTGTCAAAAGTTGAGTCAAGAGAACATGGTCATGAGAAATGAAATGCAAGCTATAACTATGATAATGTCTAAGGAGATTAAAGATTAGAAGAAAAAGGAAGAAAAGGAAGAACAAATTTGAAGAATGTGGTAGGTTGGTTCATGAGAATGATATGTTGAGAATTGATTTAGTACAATTCTAGAGTAATGGACAAGAGCTTGAGAGACAAATGATAATTCTGAGAGATGATCTAACTATTTCAAGTGAGTATAAAGAACAATTTAAGATTAGTTCAACATATTTATATGAGTTATTGAAGAGACAAAGGAAGAATGGATATTCCAGTGAACTTGGATTTGAACAAGGACAAAGTTCTAGTACTGCAAATGAAGATCAAAACCATAAGGCACTGGTAAGGCAGTTTAATGTTTATAAATTTAATGGTAGATGCTTTGTTTGTAATAAATTTGGTCACATGGCTAGGCAATGTAGAAATAGAGCAAATCAGAACCCTAATTTTTCTCCTGGTCAATGTTCTAAATGTAATTAGTATGGACATAAGACAAAAGATTGCAGAATGAATGTTAAATGTTATGCATGTAAAAAATTTGGACATATGGCTAATGAGTGAAGGTCTAGCAATTATATCATTTTTAGCAAAGAAATCAAACGAACAATGTTACATGTTATGCATGTAATGAGGTTGGACATATTGCTAAATTCTATAGAAGTAGAAATCCACTAGTTGATAATGGAGGATCAAATGAGAAAGGGAAAGAAAAGGTTAATGAAATCCGACAAGATCATACCCAAAGATGGGTTAGGAAGTCAGAAGAACAATGAGTAGATGCACCAGTTACTCAACTGATAGAGGAGGTTACTCTTGCATCGATAGGAATCTCATCCGACAAATAAGGCAGATGCGTTAGGGGTAGGAAAAATTCATGAAGATGTTTCATATTCCCCCAGAAGAGGTTCTAGAAGATGTTCCAAACATTGAAGATTCTTAACCTAGGAAAGATGAAAGAAGAAAATAAACACTAGTACATTGGGGGATAATTTCCAGCGGCCTACTATTGGAAGTCCAACTATTTTTTGTCAGACTGCTAACAAAAGTAGCCATCAAAAACTTGTCATCGGACTTCCCACTAATTCCATTGATCATCAAAATTCTGACCACACCATGAACTCTTTCGATGGTGGCTATGATCGCTCCTCCGGCCACAAATATCGTCAGAGGAGCATCAGAATACCGATGCTCCCCCACTACCATGCATCAACGACCATCTGACAAGGAAGTGTCATCGGCCATACAACATCCTTGTTGGTTATTTCTGTAGTTGTCATCATAATTCTGACATAATCAAAAACTTTGCAGAAGCAGGAGATACAATCTAAAGAGTCATGTGCAAGTAAATTTTTAAAAGAAAGCAAGTAGGCATAATCTTGAATGACATGGAAGCAAGCTCATCAGCTGCCCATAAGAGATCAATTAGAGAAGAGCAGAGGAAAGTGTTAAAGGGTGATAAATACATAGATAGTATGTAATACAAACAAACAATGTGTGGAGTGTGTGATGTGGTCTCTAATTTATGTTCAGAGGGACTAACTGGTTTTGGAGTTCCAGGGAAACCTATTGGGCCACACTTGGAGGAAATCAATGTGTTCATGCAAGGGCCACCTTTTTTCTATTCTGAGAATGACAATTTTGCACTGAAGGATATTTGGAAGACAATATCTAAAAATTTCTATGGTGTGGAAGCAGAGTTGGTGGACTCGAAGTACTTTTCAGCTTCAAGAAGACCAAGAGGCTATGCACACAATCTCCCAATAGAAGGGCAATTTCAAACATTACCTCCCCCACATGACTATTCAGGAAGAAATTCCTTAGATAAAGGACTATTCACCTCCATTGGATCAAAGAAAAAAATTGAATTCCATACTCTAGATGATGTGGTAGTGTCCTTCATGAAGAACTCTATACTATAATTGAAAATTCACAATGGAAACTACAAGATAGTGAACAGAAATACATTCTTGAAAAGTGTGAAGAATGGAACTTGGTTTGGGTGGGGCTAGGTTAGGTGGATCCTCTATAGGTTGACAAGATAGAAATTATATTAGGATTTGAAAAAGATCACACTTGTGGAACTTCTTGTGCGACTGATTGATTGCATTGTTTGGGTAATGCATTCCAAATAGATACAGTTTCATACCATTTATCTGTCTTGAAAGAATTTTAGCCCTATGGCATTAAAGTTATTTCTCTATTTTCTAGTATTGGTGGAGCAGAGGTTTCTTTACATCAACTTGTGATACATTTAAGTTATGTTGTATTTGTGGAAATATGTGAAAAAAATAGGCTTGTCCTTAAGAGTTGGTTGACAAAAACTCAATAGACAAGTAGGTTGATTCAAAGGGAAGATGTCCAGAATTTGAATAGAGAAGTACTGGAGGACTTAGTAGACAATAATTTTGATGACATTAGAAGATCTCAATAGATGTCTTTAGGTCTCAATGGTTGAAATGCCACTTGACACATGTTGTTTACCTATTTCACCCACTGAGACCTAAAGACATCTACTGAGATCTTCATAAGTCATTGCAAGAATTGTATACTAAGTCCTCCAGTACTTCTCTCTTCAAATCTTGGACATCTTCCCTCTGAATCAATCTACTTGTCTGTTGGGTTTTTGTCCACTAACTATTAAGGACAAACCTGTTCTTTTCACATATTTCCACAGATACAACACAACTTAAATGTATCCCAAGTCGATGCAAAGCAAGCTCTGCTCCACCAATACTAGAAAATAGAGAGAGAAATTTAATGCCATCGGGATAAAATGCTTTCAAGACAGATAAATGGTACACAACTGTATCTATTTGGAATGCATTACCCAAATAGTGAAATCGATCAGTCGCAAAAGAAGTTCCATGAGTGTGATCCTTTTCAAATCCTAATATAATTTCTATCTTCTTAAGCTATAGAGGAGCCACCCAACCTAGCCCTACCCAAACCAAGTTTCATTCTTCACACTTTTCAAGAATGTAATTTTGTTCACTATCTTGTAGTTTCCCTCATGAATTTTCAATTATAGTACAAAGTTCTTCACAAAGGACACTACCACATCATCTAGAGTCTATGCAATTCAATTTTTTTATTTGATCCCATGGGGGCCAATGGTCCTTTGTCTGAGGAAGTGCTTCCCGAATAGTCATGGGGGCGAGGTAATGCTTGAAATTTCCCTTCTATTGGGAGATTGTGTACATAACCTCTTGGTCTTCTGGAAGCTGAAAAGTACTTCGAGTCCACCAACTCTGGTTCCACACCATAGAATTTTTTGGATATTGTTTTCCAAATATCCTTCGGTGCAAAAGCATCATTCTCATAATAGAAAAATGGTGGCCCTTGCATTAACACATTGACTTCCTCCATGTGTGGCCCAGTAGGTTTCCCTAGAACTCAAAAACTAGTTAGTCCCTCTGGACATAAATTACAGACCACATCACACACTGCAGACATTATTTGTTTGTATTGCATACTCTCTATGTATTTCTCACCCTTTAACACTTTCCTCTATTTTTCTCTAATTTCTCTCTTCTAGTCAGTTGATGAGCTTGTTTCAATGTTATTCAAGATAATGATTGCTTGCTTTCTTTTATGAAATTTACTTGCACACAACTCTTTAGCTTGTATCTTCTACTTCTACAAAGTTTCTCATTATAATTTAGGCTCAGATGATTAAATAAAATAAGCATCTATAAAGAAAATATTTAATCATTGGATGTTACATATTATCTGATAGAAAGATCCTAGATCCAATTCTTGGAGAAAGGAAACATCATTGATAATGTTTTTTTCAAATAAGACTCAATCAAATAAATTAAAAATGCATTATGTAATTTTTAAAAGTAGAACTCATGCAATTATTTCTACATTATGAATGAATAGAGACATAGAGGTAATCCATAAATTATGCCAAGCTAGTGCACTTGAATAATCGTTGCATACATCACATAATGGGAATATAGCGAAGAACCTTGCAAGTAACCCTTTTTGTTATTTGATCTATTCGATATCTACTAATATCACATTCAGAGAATTTAGGGTATCTTTGTGTTCATGTCAACGTTTCTTCTTGTTTGGGCTCCTTCATTGTGAAAATTAGTTTAAGTACTAAAAAACCATTGTGTGTAAACCCTTATACATCTACTACACCACCAAAGAAGCCACAAAAATGGCAATAATATGAACCACGTGAAGAATTAGGCATATGAAGGGCAGTCCTAAAGACTCAACGAGCAACAAATGTAACAATCCAAATAGAAGTTTTATAATAGTCAAACATAGAGATTAAAAGCTCATGCCTAATGGATAGGTCTGAAGTGCTACAGACAACAAGGGTGGAAAGAAAAGTTTTAGAGATGAAGAAAACACACACTTAGAGGGATTTCATTGACACCAAGGAGTAGATATTTGTTCTTGGCCTTGAATTCCTATAAATGCATAGAAACCATTGCCAATGATAAAAGATATAGGTTTCTATAAAGAACCAATAATGGAGAATATGATGTTCTTGTTGGCATTATGTGAACCAATATGTGGACATAATGACATTGTATGTTGTCATTGATGTCAATATGTTGAAGAGGTATGAACGAGCATATGTGAGAACCGGTATAACACTGTGAATCGACATTTGTGAGAACCGGTATAACACTGTGAATCAACATTTGTGCCAAAGTGAAGTGGTGTGCTTGTTCAAGATGAACCGGCATATGGTTATGGGAACCAGCACATGGAAGTGTTGTATAACTACCAGTTGGTAGTCTCAACTTCAGGGTTTTCAGTTGAAGTGCTTCAAGTCTGTATGGCTCAACCGGTGATCTTTGTGTAATGAGTAAGCAGTATAACAAAGAATAGATCATGTTGCCACATCAGCCTTGCGCACATGAAGGATCTTGCATGAAGAAGACTATCCCTATCTACCTTGGGAATTTGCAAAGTTTGTAAATGGTGAAAATGCATGATGGATTATCAGCTACCATGAAATTGGTGGATAATGAACGATGGAGAATGTCTTGAGATTTATTCAAGATCTACTACATTTAATATAGTATGATCAACAATCAGGATTGAACTATTTGAATTCCTTAACCTAAGAGGTCTAGGGTTTAGGGTTTATGCTACTGACCTATCTATTGTCCTATAAGGTTGATTTAATACAGTATCCAAGAGAAGGGATACGAGATCCTTGCCAGACCAGATGAGAGAAGTGATACTTGCAGAGTGTAAGTGCAGAAGGTGAAGAGGAGCTTAAGAAGATCTGCATTGCCATTGAGTGTTGTTACTAGATCATTGTAATACCTGTTGATCTCTAACCACCTCAATAGTTGGAAAATCCCCTAAGAGGGTAGCCTTAACCGACTTGCTGTAAATCCCTTAACAGGGTAACTCAAAATTATTGAGATTTGGAAAGCTAGAGAGCTCTAGAAATCCTTTAGCTATTGAGTTCCTTAAATCCTCTAACAAGGTACCCTTAACAGGGTTTAACCCTTAACTGGGTATTGTAGCCATCCCTTAACTGGGTTATCTCTAACAGGATCGATTCCTAGCATAACCTTTTGTAATGTCTTTAACCGGACAAGGCTTCTAACAGAGCGGACTTCCAAAGAGTTCAACAACAAGCTTGTGGGTATTCATCCCCACCGTGGTTTTTCCCAGTTGGGTTTCCACATGAAAAATATGTGTGTCATGTGTGATGCTTTTATCTTGTGATGCTTTGTTATTACCTATTAAGCATATGATGGTTCTGTGTTTTATACCTGTCAATAAAACATGTTGAACTAGCTATTGTGAAGATATGATGATAGATTACCTGTTCATACATAAGGGTGAAATGGTAGTGTAGTTCTGAGTTGAGTGGAAAGCTCAATGAGTAACCGGTTTATGATTGTTTTAGTTTTTCTTAGTTTTACCAGTTGCACTCTATTTCAAACTAGTGTCACTATTTGCCAATCATTTGGAGTGATTGTTGCTGAACCGGTTTAGGGTTGTATTTTGTCTGTACTGATTCACCCCCCCCTCTCAGTATCAGTTTGGTACTATTCATTCATCATTGAGTTATCAATTGGTATCAGAGCTCTCTAGGTCTTCTATGTTGTAAGCTTAACCACTTGAGATCCCAGTCAAATGATGAAGAGGGAAGGTCCAAAGTTTAACAGGGAAAATTTCAGTATATGGAAAGATAGGATGAAGATATTCATCAGAAGCATGGGTGCTCAACACTGGAGTTATGTTGAGAATGTCTATGTTGTCCCTACCGGTTCTCTCATCGATGACCAAAAGAGAGAGATACAATAAAATGGGCAAGTCATGGAAGCCCTTATTAGTAGTCTATCTGACATTGAGTTTATTGATGTTCAGGACAAGGTAAATCCCAAAAAGGTATGGGATGCTCTTGAAAATATCTATGGTGGTGATGAACATGTAAAACAGGCTAAGGAAGAAAGTCTAAGAGGGAAGTTTGAAGATATGTGGATGGTTGAAGGTGAGACCATTCAATAGTATGGAATAACAATCAAAACAGTTGTTGGAGAAATCAAGAGTGCAAGTTGTAAAATAGAAGATTGCACTATGGTAAGCAAAGTCCTGAGATCCCTATTGTCGGTCTATGCAATAAGGGTTGCTGATATTCAGGAGCTGAGATCAATAGACAAGACTAAGGTATCCTTGGACTCCATCATAGCCAAGTTGACAGCCTATGAGCTAAATAGTTTTGATGGTAGTGCTCAAAAATTGAATCAGCTTTTAAAGCCTCTGCTATACCATCCAGAAAAGGAAAAGAAGCGAGCACTAGTGGTGAACCTAGACAGAGTAGAGAAATGGATGATGAGGAGATTCTAATGGCATTTGAAGCTCTCCTTGCCAGGAAGCTTCCTAAAGGAACTGGTAAATACAAAGGTAAGCTACCTTTGAAATGCTTTTCTTGTAACCAGATAGGACATATTGCTATAAACTGTCCTAATGGTGATAATAAGGACAAACCAGAAAGGTTCAGAAATTTCAAAGGAGGAAACCATAGAAACTATTTTGTGGTAGTTGATGAAGGTGTCACAGATGAAGAATCAGAGGATGAAGAAAATGAAGATATTGTGTTTGTTGCTGTCAAAGAAGATGTGTCAAACAAGAAGGCTCTTGTCTCCTGGTTTGATAATTCCAATGAGTGTATCATTGACAGAGGCTGTTCTCACCATATGATTGGTGACAAGAGCAAGTTTCTATCCTTGGAGGTGTTGTTTGCTTTGGTAATGATGCACCATGCATGGTCAAAGGCAGAGGGTCCATTGCTCTGAATGGAAAGAGCAGTGCTGACAATGTGTACTGGGTTGATGGTCTCAAACACAAGATTTTGAGTGTTGCTCAACTGAATGACAATGGCCTCACTCTGGAATTCAAGAATGGAGTTTGCAGAATCAAAGGAAAAGATGGTGAATTGGTGGCTACTAGCATGCAGACCAAAGGTAACCTATTTCATCTAAATGCAAATATAAGTACATGTCTTATGGCTAAGTTTGATGATAGCTAGATATGTCATAGGAGACTCTACCATGTAAACTTTGATAACATTGTGAAGGCTAGTAAGATCAAGGTAGTTAGAGGGTTGTTGGTGCTAAGAAAACTGGATCATACCTTGTGCAAAGAGTGTCAATTGGGGAAAATGTCTTCCTCAACCTTTAAAGGTAAATCTTTCACTGCTGACAACTGGCTTGATCTTGTGCATACTGATTTGTGTGGTCCTATAAAAACTAGAAGTGTGCAGGGTGATAGGTACTTCATGATTCTCACTGATTACTACTCAAGAATGATGTGGGTCACATTCTTGAAAGACAAGTCTGAAGCCTTTGTGAAGTTCAAATCTTTCAGAGCATTAGTGGAGAAGGAAAGCGGTAAAAGGATCAAGTGTCTCAAAACTGATCAAGGAGGGGAATTCACTTTCGGTGAATTCACCAAGTATTGTGAAGAATTTGGCATCAAGAGGCAACTATCTGCCCCCCAAACTCCATAGCAGAATGGCCTAGTAGAGAGGAATAACCAGAATGTGGTTGAAGCAACTAGAACCATGTTGATTCAAGGAAAGGTAGCTCACACCTTTTGGAGAGAAGTGGTGAGCACTACAGTCTACACAATGAACTAGGTACTCATCAATAAAGTTAAGGACAAAACTCCTTAAGAATATTGGACTAGTAAGACACCTATGGTTAGCTACTTTAGGGTATTTGGTAGAAAATGTTACACCAAGAGGAGTGAACATCAGGGCAAATTTGAAGCTAAATGCGATGAGGGAATATTCCTAGGATATTCCACCAAGAGTAAAGCTCTCAAGTGTTACAACAATAGTACTCAAAGAATTATGGAAAGTATCAATGTAAGAATTGATGAATCCTCTGAGAAAACTGAGGAAACCGACAGTGAGCAAGCTGTAAATGAACTGGTTGCAACCTTCTAGGAATTGGTTGTCAGTCAACCAAGTACCAGTAATAGTGTTCTTGAACTGGTGAATGCTGATAGTGATGAAGATGAGGATGAAGAGGAAACGAAAGAAGAACCAGTCAAGACCATTCCTTGGTATGTCAAGATAAATCATGATCCTAAGTAGATCATATGAGATAAGGATGTAGGAATCCTTACAAGAAGAAAGATCAGAGAAAAATCATGTATGATCTCTAAATTTTAGCCTGAATCATTCAAAGAGGCTCATAAAGATGAAGACTGGATCAAGGCAATGGAAGAGGAACTTGACCAAATAGAGAAAAATGGTACATGGTGCTTGGTACCTAGACTAGAGCATAAAAATGTCATTGGCACCAAATGGGTGTTTAGAAACAAGCTGAATGAGGATGGCACAGTGATTAGGAATAAAGCCAAATTGGTGTGCAAAGGATATGCTCAAGAAGAAGGAGAAGACTATGGAGAAACCTTTTCTCCTATAGCTAGATTGGAAGGAGTTCGTATGCTTCTTACATATGCAGCTTTTAAAGTCTTCAAAGTATATCAAATGGATGTAAAATCTGCATTCCTAAATGGTGTACTTGAAGAGGAGGTGTATATTGAGCAACCAAATGGGTTTGCCCTATCTAAACATAGTGACATGGTATGTAGGCTACATAAAGCCTTATATGGTCTAAAGCAAGCACCTAGGGCATGGTATGAGCACCTACATTCCCATCTTGTGAAGATTGGATTTGAGAGAACAAGTTAAAATAGCAATATCTACTTGAAGTCTAAAGGAGATCAGATCCTAATCTGTGAGGCATTTGTTGATGATATTATCTTTGGTGGTGATGACAAGATGAGTCATGAGTTTGCTAATGAGATGAAGGAAGAGTTTGAGATGTCACTCATAGGGGATATTAAGTTCTTCATTGGACTACAAATTCAATAGATGAAGGATGGAATCTTTATCACTCAATCCAAATATGTCAAAGAGGTGTTGAAGACCTTTGGCATGGAAGATAGCAAACCGGTTGGTACACCAATGGTGACCGGTTGTAAACTATCCAAAGAGGATGACTCTGCATTGGTTGATGAGAAGGAATATTGATCAATGATTGGTAAGTTGCATTATGTAATACATAGTAGACTGGATATTGCACATGCAGTTGGCATTACTGCAAGGTTCCAGAAAAGTCCAAGAGAATCCCACTTGGTTGCAGTCAAGCGGATTCTTAGGTATCTGAAGGGAACTGTTGACTATGAATTGTGGTATCCATATAGCAAGGACTTCAACTTGAAAGTGTTCACAGATGCTGATTGGGTTGGTAATGTAGATGACCGGAAGAGCACAACCAGTGGTGCATTCTTCCTTGGTGGTAGACTGGTCTCATGGATGAGTAAAAAGCAGAGTTGTATCTCTCAGTCTACAACAGAAGTGGAGTATGTTGCAGCTTTCATGAACTGCACTCAGACAATTTGGATGAAGCATGTACTGAAAGCCTTCAAAATCCCTGTACCTGAACCAGTAAGTATATTCTGTGATACCACAAGTGCTATCAATATTTCAAAGAATCCGGTTTTACATTATAGAACCAAGCACTTTGAGCTTAAGTATCATTTCTTAAGGGAAAAGGTTCAGAGCAAAGAGATTGCACTGGAGCATGTGTCTAGTAAGGAGCAGTTAGCAGACATATTCACCAAGCCTCTTCCAAAGACTACATTTACACACTTAATTAGGGGTACTGCCCCTTCAAGAGGTGAACTAAAGGTATATTCTCCACATCAGTCATGTATTGCATAGTCAAATCTTTCTTCAAGATTGATGTGTTGAAGGATGCTACTCCTTAAGGGGAGCAGCATAATGGAACCAAGAAGCTTGTGCCTCCACTTTGGCATTGTTGTCAAAGTGGGAGAAGATGTCAAGTGAAGAAGATATCTGTAGAAATTGGGGGAGAAAATGTGAAGCGGAGAGATATCTTTGTATATTGCCATCAATGCCAAAGGGGGATATTGTTGGCATTATGTGAACTGATATGTGGACATAATAACATTGTATGTTTTCATTGATGTCAATATGTTGAAGAGGTATGAACCCACATATGTGAGAACCGGTATAACATTGTGAACCGGCATTTGTGAGAACCAGTATAGCACTATGAACCAGGATTTGTGCCAAAGTGAAGTGGTGTGCTTGTTCAAGATGAACCAGCATATGGTTATGGGAACCGGCACATGGAAGCGTTGTATGACTACTGGTTGGTAGTCTTAACTTCAGGGTTTCCGATTGAAGTGCTTCAAGCCTATATGGCTCAACCAGTGATATTTGTGTAATGAGTAAGCAGTATAACAAAGAACAAATCATGTTACCACATCAGCCTTCTGTGCGTGAAGGATCTTGCATGAAGAAGACTATTCCTATCTACCTCAAGAATGTGCAAAATTTTAAACGGTGAAAACGTGTGATGGATTATTAGCCACCATGAAATTGGTGGATAATGAACGATGGAGAATGTCTTGAGATTTATTCAAGATCTGTTGCATTTAATACAGTATAATCAACGATCAGGATTGAACTGTTTGAATTCCTTAACCTAACAAGTCTAGGGTTTAGGGTTTATGCTACCAACCTATCTATTGTCCTATAATGTCGATGCTATGATTCTTTCAGAGGTTGTTGGAAAAAGTTGTGTGTGAGTATCCAAGAGAAGTGATACGAGATCCTTGCTAGACCAGAGGAGAGAAGTGATATTTGTAGAGTGTAAGTCCAGAAGGTGAAGAGGAGCTTAAGCGGATCTACATTGGCATTGAGTCCTATTACCAAATCATTGTAATACCTATTGATCTCTAACCACCTCAACAGTTGGAAAATCCCCTAACAGGGTAGCCTTAATCAGCTTTCTGTAAATCCCTTAACAACTTAACTCAAAGTTATTGAGATCTAGAAAGCTAGAGAGATCTGGAAATCGTTTAGCTATTGAGTTCTTGAAATCTTCTAACAAGGTACCCTTAACAGGGTTTAACCCTTAACCGGGTATTGTAGTCATCCCTTAACGAGGTGATCACTAACAAGATTGGTTCCTAGTAGAACCTTTTGTAATGTCTTTAACCGGACAAGGCTTCTCACAGAGCAGCCTTCCAAAGAGTTCAACAACAAGCTTGTGGGTATTCATCCCCACCGTGGTTTTTCCCAGTTGGGTTTCCACGTGAAAAATATGTGTCATGTGTGATGATTTTATCTTGTGATGCTTTGTTATTACCTGTTAAGCATATGATGGTTCTGTATTTTATGCCTGTCAATAAAACATGTTGAACTAGTTGTTGTGAAGATATGATGATAGATTACCTGTTCATACATAAGGGTGAAATTGTAGTGTAGTTCTGAGTTAAGTGGAAAGGTCAGTGAGTAACTAGTTTATGATTGTTTTAGTTGTTCTGAGTTTTACTGGTTGCACTCTATTTCAAACCGGTGTCACTGTTTGCCAGTCATTTGGAGTGATTGTTGCTGAACTGATTTAGGGCTATATTTTGTCTGTACTAATTCACCCCCCCCTCTTAGTACCGATTTGGTACTATTCATTCATCATTGAGTTATCAGTTCTTAGGAACACAATAATATAAGCATGAATCTCAGAGTAGTCACAACATCAAAAGATAGTCTAATGATAGATTTTGAGATCTCTTTTTGGCAGAGAAATTATCAAAGGTTGATAGTTGATATTTAGGATAAAGTGGAGCCAATCAAAAGAAGTTTAATATAAATGAAAAACAAAGATCAATAATAAAAATCATAGCAAGTATGTCCAAGGATAACAAAGAAATATAACTATGAGGCAACAAGGTTTTATGACCAAATATAACTATGTGAACAAAGAATCATGTAAAGACATAAAGAGGTAAGGTGGTATCCTTATGATCAAAGTATGACAATTACCAATATTATGAAGAGAACTTACATGAATAGATCTAGTCACCTATGAAAACATTTTAGTCATCTTGTGACAGTCAAAGAGGGCAATAGTAATAATTCTTCATGATGGAAGTCCATTAAAGGTGGTAGTCAACATAGTGAAAAAACCTAATCATGTTTAGAGAAATAGGCAACCCTACGAACAAGAAAAAATAGTCATGTGACAATGCATAGGACAACCTTAATGCCCAAGTTTAGAGAGCATACAAGATGAATAATGATGGTCTATTTGATAAAATGTCATTGTTGCATGAAGATGACGATCTATGGCTATTGTGAACAATATAGGATGTAGTCAAATTCAAAGCATGGTCAATGATATAAAATAGCGAGCATCATCTTCAAGATCTTTATGAAAAAGCAGAAAAAATGATAAGGTTTGCTACAAGTCTAGATTAGTCAAGATTGGGAAAGAGTTTGGTAATGAGTTTGGTGTTGATGGAAGGTTTAAGGAGGTACAGTATCATCATAATTAATGTTAGAGAGTGTTGTGAAGAAGAATGGCCATGAAAGAAGTGACTATCCTAAGTGCTTGAGAGTGTCACGAAAAGTGAGTGTTGCAGTAGTGAATCTTCCTTTGACATTTGGGTGGTTGGGAGGGTAAAGAGCCATGGTGGTATATTTTGAGCGGTTGGGGGGGTAAAGAGCCACATATCAAATATCTACTTTGACATCCTAGGATGGTGTCCACCTAATCAATATTTTATTTTGAATATTCAATTTGCAGATGATATTGCCATGTTTCCTACCTTGGACAACAATAATATGATCAACTCGATTATAGATTAGAGTTATTTTGTAATGCATTTGCATCATATTTCTCAACCTAAATCTACTTTACTAGGATCGCCTATTGATCCTCCTAATTGATTGAGTCATTTTGTTTGGCAATTACGAGGGCCTGGTAAAATTGTAAGGTACCCAGGTATACCATTCTTAGTGTCCCCCTCGTTACCTAAGATGTGGGAATGAATGTATGCTAAGATAGAAAGAAAAATCAATGGTTGGAATAGGAACTTTTTGTCATTGGTAAATAGAGTCCAAGTGTGTGAAAAAATCTTATCCTTTTACACCATTTATTATGCATCTATGTGGTTCCTTGCTAGTTATCAAGTAGATAAGGTGAAAAAAGTTATTAGGCAATTTTGTGGTTAGATGGAAGAGGTAAGAAAAGGATGCATGTTGTTAAATGGAAATGGTGCTACTTGAGTAAGGACTTAGGTATGTATTATGACAATCATATTGTAACTAGGAAAATGGAATGCATCAAAGCAATAAATATTAGCTAACCACAAAGCTAAATTTCAATGAAATAAAATCCTATTACAATCAATAAAAGAATTGAAAATAAGACATTCAAAATAACTGAAAAATCATCACCAATGTCTCTTTTAATTGACCTCCATTGTCCTTCTTTCTCCTTCAACTTATCTTGTTTGTGGATTTCACCTACAAGTGCAAGAGAAAAGTATGAAAGCAAGCAAGATGACACGATGAAAATTGCAACATAAGGATACTAGAAGTGTGTTTGATTGATTGAAAATGTGATTGATTCTGAAAATGTGATTGATTCCTCCTTTCATTGAAGAAAATCATCCAATTTATAGACAAATTGGAGAGAGGACAAGATTAGCATGAAGAGATTTGAAAGGAAATTCAAATCAAGAATGGCAAAATTATGACAAATGACAATTTGCTATGCAAGGAGTATGACAAATTATGACAAATTATGAAAAATTGCTATGCAAAATGCATGACAAATTATGGCAAGTGGAAGCATAAACATAGGAGAAAATGAGGGAATGAAATTAGGGGAAATATTAGAAAAATTAAAGAAAATAGGAGAAATAGAAATTAGGAATTAGGAGAAATTAGCAAATTAGAAAATTGAGGAAAAAGATGAAATAGAAATTAGGTGAATTAATTAATAGGTTTTCATCCATTAATTAATTCATGAAAAGAGACCTAGGACTAAATAAATAGATTTATTTAACCCACAAAGAAGAAGAAAAAGGATTAAATGAACAAATCATAAAACCCTAGAAATTAATGTAGGTACGATCATGATTCTGATTAACAAAGGATCAATGTTGATAAATGATTGAGATTGGTTGACAAAAATCAATGACAAATTGACCAAGATTGACAAGGAGATCAAATTGATAAGCACCAATTATCGAGAAACAATGACTAATCGATCCAAATTGACATGATTTTAAAGGACAAGGATCAATGACGAATCGATCGCAAAATGACAAGATTGACAAGGACAAGGATCGATTATGAATCGATCACAAAATGATGAGATTGACAAGATCGACCAAAATCATGACTGAAGATTGCTATCGACAAGACCTAATTCGATAGCAAGAAAAATGAGGAATGCAAAAGAAGGACTCAATGCTCGCAAATGATAAAGACCAAATGCGCAACATAGAAGAAATGTTAATGCGATGCAAAAATCCTAAAATAAGGCAATGCGCAAATGTTGAAGTATGACTCCACAAGCGTTGACCATTTTTAGATGTCTACATTTTACCCCTCTTTGAGACAATGTGATTCTAAGCATTGTTTCAAAGAACAATAATGAAAATGCCCCAGACAATAACAATGACATATGCATGCCCCCTCGAGGAATTGGCCAGAAAAATCTAGAAAAGAGGCCAAGTGATCGACAAGAATGACAGAAGATGTTAGGTTCGAACGGATCAAAAATTGAAGGTTGGATGCACAAAGGACAAGCAGTGGAAGGCGCAACTGCCAAGACTGACGGAAGAAATGTTAGTAAGCAGAAATTAGATAGAGGACAGTTAGTGATGAAGGAAAACTTGCTTTCACAAATGCACATAAGTAGGTGAGAACCTTTACTTAATGTAGCAAAGCAGATGCAGAGCATCATGGCATTGAAGGCCAGAGCTAGAACGCAACCCCTTTTGTAAAAGACAGACACATCGCACACAAGGAATGAGTGAAGTATCCTAGGGTGCATACATCAAGGGTCAAGGTATGTGTGGCATTCACAAAGTGAACGTACTTATCACAGACACCCTATTGTCTTCAAAATCTGATTCTCTTTAACATCCTTGAAATAATATGATTGAATTCGGTGCAGAAGAGACATCAAAGATAAGGAAATTCTCAAGACAACATATGACAAGGTTTGATTGAACCTTCTACACTTCGGACTTACTCAGAGCTTGGGTGGGTATACCTTTGTGAATTAAATTCACACTTTCAAACATAAACCTACAACAAACCAGTGGATCTATTCACCTTGAAATTATTTGAAAACAAAAGAATGGAAATTATACTTAAATTCAGCATTTCGATCAACAAAACATGCAGTAAACAACTTCAATCAATACCAGTGCCTTATCCAAGGTCACAGAGTCATCTAAACTCTGATAATACTCCTCAAACAAAATATCTTTACGCATCCCATTGGCTTGGTTTCTATTAATCCTTGTATATGCCTGACACCTATAAGAATTTATGCATTCCAAATTAAAATATGATCATCAAAATTCAAAGTCTCTTCCAAAGAGTTTACTGGTATGAGTGATCCCCACATCTTTAATTTCCCTCCTAAAGAGAAAAGCTAGCGAACACTTCTACTAAAAATTGCCTTGCAATCCCATTCAAACAAAATAACCTTGGATTATTCAGAATGAAAATAGTAAACAAATTGTAAACACACTTGAAGACGACACAAAGCTTCACTCAAAACCGATGGTCTATATATTGATATTAAGTTCAGAAAAATATTACAAGAAGTTTTTGAATATTCTCCATTAGACTTAGAAAAGCTCAGGTAAATTTCTGCAGTGTTTTCTTACAATTCTTTTGCAATCTTTTTTCTCTAGTCCTGGTATCCATTTATAACAACATGGATGCACAAAGCTTTGGACTTTTCGAGGAGAGTTTGTTACAATCATTTATTTCAAAAAACAAAGAAGATACAAAGCTTTTCACAAAAACAGTTACAAGTTCTTTTCGACCTCTACAGCCTTTTCAACAGGCTATTCGGTTGTAACTTCTACCTTTTTAGGGGTGCTCTCCAATTGTTTCGGATCATGAGTGGCATATTTTGTTGTCCACTCATTGTACACATCATCGGTCGGCCATGAAAAATTAATCACTTTAGTTTTAGCTTTAGTCAACCTTGCCCAAGAGTTTCTCACTTTGTTGACTTCTGAATTGAGAAAACTATAATGTGCCTTAATTTTCTCTATTTCCTGAATAGTCAGAACAAAGAAGGAAGCATCATCTAAATCAATAATTCCTTTGATTCTGGCCGACAGCTTGGATTCTGCTTCATTTAGCCACACTTGCTTATCCTTCAATTGATCCAGGCTAGCAAAAATTCCTGGGAGCAACTCAAAAACCTGATTAGCATACTCTTTTTTACACAAATTAACTTTCCTATCCACACTATCCACCCCTGCAGCTAACTTTACCATCTCTTTAATAATATCACAAGTGGATTTAATGGTAGGATTAGTCCTTGCTTCATCATATGAAGTGCAAATAAGTTCTAAATCCTTCTCTCTGGGCCTCCACTTATCAAAAATGGGTAAAAAAATGGCCTTATCTCCCCTGAGCTCATTCCATATATCTAAAATTTTACATACATTACTGTAAATCAATGAGGCCTTCATGGTATCTGCAAAACTTGTAACAGTAGCTCTTACTCTATCCTCATACTTCTTCGCATATAGAGATTGAGCCTACTTTAGATATTCTAACTCTTGGGTTGTAATTTCAACCATCTAGGAACTGGAAGGTGCTGGAGATGGTGGGACTTCAATAATAGGACTGGTGGGTGGAGGTCTGGCAGGAGAGGAGGAAATCATTAGTGTGGAAGACTCACCTTGATGGTATTGCCTTGCCAACTGCTTCTGCAATCTAGCAATGACTAAATCTTTACTCCTTACCTCTTCTTTGACATTGGAATAGGCTTTCAAGACTGTCTCCAGCTTAACTTGGAGATCTGCCTTTTCCTTAGCCTCCTTCTCAGCTATTGCAACACTAAATTTGGTTGTTTCTAGTACAGTGCTAGCAGCTTCCACTATTCCAGTAGTCTACACTCTCTTTATCATCATGCCTCCAAGGTAACTTGACCCTGAAGTATCCTTCTTCTTCTTCTTCTGTTCATCTTTCTTCAATGACCACATAACTAGTGTTGCATTGTCCTTATTGAAAGTGACTCCCTCCATAGGTTTAGTCTCCTTTCTTACTGCTTCTAAGAGTAGAGCATCTGCTATATCCCATTTAGGGAGAATAAGTACCCTATCCTGTTTCACCATGTCTCTTCCCTATTGAGGAGTAATGGTTTTGAATTCTTCAACCATTTCTTGCTTTATTTCTTCCTCTATTGTAGCTGAGTCTTTATGAGGCTGCTCACTCTTCCTCTTATTACACTGGGCATTATACTTATCAATGCTCTATTTCCACAAAAATTGCAAAAATGCTTCTGATGTAATAAATTTATCATCAGCCAGGAAATCTTCACTGGCCTGTTTGATCTCAGGATCACACTCATGGCCTTTGAATTCATTGATGGTGATATCCATCTTAGTAGCTGTGGGCTCCTTGGGCATTCCTTCCTCTATCTCATCATAAGTATAGGCGATTTCTCCTAAACTTCCTAATTGCAATAATTGTTCAGCTACTTCCTGTTCATCTCCTATATGGATAGGAGTTTGAGAGGGAGAGTATAGAGGTTCCTCAAGTTGCACTTCTTTTCCTACCTTTTGTTTCTTTGAGCTATCAGGGATGTCAATGACATCATGTATCTTCTTCCTCTTACCTTTGGAGGTAGAAGGCTCCCCTAAAGTAGGCATAAGTACACTGTAGTTAGATTTCTTGTGCAACATATAATTACCAGGAGGGATTGGCCTAACAGATGAAAACCTATTCAGGACCAATCTTGCCTTTTCATGGTTGTTTCTAATTACAACCTCCCTCTTCTCTTTAAGTGCTTGCATCACCTCCTCAAAGCTAAGAATTAAAAACTTCATTTTTGCAGCAAAGGGGTGGAAGCTAGACAAAGGGTCATAGCTTATATCCAGTTGGTGCACCACGTCCAAGGCCTTCTTGTAGGCCACCCATTTTTCTTTCCTCAGCTATTGTTCATCCAAGTCAAACTCATTCCTGATGAGGTCCTCAGGGAACTAAAATTGATGGGGTTTGGCCTTGCATACAGCCCTCTTCCTAAACATACCATTAAAAAAATCTTCAGGATCAACACACCTAGAAATTACAGTTGATAAATGGTAGGGCCGAAGGAAATCTTCAAACCATTTCCAAACTCCTTCAGTTATCACAAATTGATGTACAATGGTAATTGTGGGAAAAATTGTCCCTTTGCCTCTACTTGTCAACTCTACCTCCTGTATAGCACCAATCTGCCTAAGCATTTCTGCAATTCCCACTTTCAGAGGGACTTGGTAGGGCAACAAAAATGGGGTACCTATGAAACCATATACTCTGAAAACTGTAGAAACAGGGTATAAATAAATATCTCCCCAATTGTGGACAATTTTTATGTCCTCCGCATATTCTTGTGGCCTTATGAATTCCAAAAGTACCTTAGGAACTCTTGGATTCTCTGAACAGATAAGGGTTCTAATTTTTGATGCAAAACATCTGTCAAACCTTAAAAAACTTGCATCCTCTCTGTCCCATGACAACGCTGTGGTCCATAGTTGTACTGGCATTTTCTCTCCATCCTTCTCCTTCACCAAATCCATCCCACTTGCAAAATAATCTCCACCCTTAAAAATAAATAAGTGCATAAGCAGGGAATAGCACCCGAAAGGCTTATCTACTTTCCCGCTTTTGATCCCTATCAATCCATTGTGGATAGCATCAGTTAAGAAAGTAGCATAGTCAAAGGTTATTGCCATAGAAGGGTTCAAAATCTTAGCCACCATCAACATATAATGGGTTGGCATATTGGCCTCAACATCTTCTCCTAGGATCTGGCAGAGTGACCAGTATAATCCTTTAGCCCTAAGGGTAAACAAATTTAGAGAAAAGGGCTCTTCAGTGTTAGGTCCCACCACAGTCAACCCGCCTATCTTCAAAAAGAATTCTTTGAGAGGCCCACTCCTAAGGTGGTTTTTCTGCACATTATACACCTGAGCTAATGATTTGAAATCAAATGGCTCCAAAAATTTGTGTATTCACTTAACCCAAAGGCATTCCTGAATTTCTCATCATTAATCCCAATGAGGGTCTTCCCGCTAATATCCTTAATAGTCTTTGAAATTGGGTCATAATTATGTGTAATTTGGGTCAAAAGATCTACATCAAAGAAAACCCTAGGGACCACCAACTTCCCCACATCCAACTCCCATATGCTATTCTGAGGAGCTGGAGAATTTCTCATACCAAATCCCACCTTGAAAAGTCCTAACCCAGACATTCCTATTTGAGGGTCTCTTATCCAGTTTGCTTTATCATATAAACCTTCTCCTACTTTCAGGAAAGAAGCTCTTGGCACCAATTCTCTCACTTTGGAAGCTATATTAGTTGACAACATCAACTGTTCAAGGAAATCATCACAAATGGCTCTTTCACAGTAATTAACTTTCCCTAAGAATTCTCTCTTTGGTGCCATCTTTTAAAACTAGGCCAAGAGTCAAGCAACCACTTTCAATTATTTTAGGATAAATATAAGCTTCAATTAAAACACACACACAACTACAAAGTTGGCCGAACAAGGGTACATAAAACCTGATTGAACCTGAAGGAATTAGCTCTGCAACCCGAGAAGTCTGCTCTGCAACTGCTCTTTTACAACTGCTCTTTAGAGTAATGCCTTCATTTTAATTAATAGGAGATCATATATGGCGATCGACCTCTCAACTGCAACATTGATTTCACATGCTTAGCTGTCTCTTCAGAATTGAATTCATGCAAGAATTCAAAAATTTCACTCCAACAGGTCACGGCGCTGATGCATTTTCCCTTTTTCGCTATTTTGCAAAGCATAATTTTCAGGCATCTTTTCTTCATGAAATAACACCAGCCGTTAGATCAGGACGAAAATAATCCTGATTTAGCCCTATGCTTTATTAACCCACAAAGAAACTTTCACTGCTTCATAGAGGCTAACTCTCGAACATCTTCATTTTGCGAAATAGCATGGGCCGTTCGATCAAATGAGATTTGATCGGTCTTTACTTTCTAAACCCCTTTAGAATGACTGTGGGCCCTTATCTTGTTTCGCCATTTTGCAGGCTTTATCCCGTGAGCATCTTGATTTCATGAAATAACGCCAGCCTTCAGATGGGACACAAACTGCTCGGTGTTTAACCTTTACCTGGATGGTCAATCTTTTCACTAACCGCATCGTTACTTGGCAGCTAATGGGCTCTCACTGTTTTGCAAAGCATAACTTTCACTCAATTTCAAGCTACGAAACAACACCATCCATTGGATCAAACCTGAAATGATCATCTTTTATGTGTGACCTTCATATTGGCTGGCTTGCTCCGCTCTTTCTCTAGTTACCGGACACCACGTGGCAATTGACTATTTGCCCCGGGGAAAATTACTAAGTTCAGATTTGAGTCAGCTGCACGGTATATCCCTCTTTCTCAACAACTGCTAGTGACACTTTGGAAACTTCAGTCTACAGAAGCCACGTGTTCAATTACACGTCACCATCTATCCTAGCATCAAAATGAATCCTTTTCACTTTCACCATTTCGTAGAGGATATCTTCCATGCATCTTCATCTTGCGAAACAACATGGACCATCCGATCAAACTGGATGCGATCTTTACCTTCTGAAACTCCCTTTTAAATGACTATGGGCCCTCTGACTTTAATTCTGAACACCTTTCCTTACTGGGACCCACCTTCCTTTTAAATTCTCAAACTCATCTTGCTGATTGTTGCATTCTCTGCTACGTACTGTTCTCTTATTTGTTGCTAAGGTTGGCTGGACCATCTATTTGGAATGCCACATCATTTCGCCATTTCACGATCTTTAAACCTCGGTCACTTTTCCTTTGTGAAATAACGCGAGCCGTCAGATCATTTTCTAGTTGTTCGGTACTTAACCATCTGAATAGACTCCGTGAGGGGTGGGCCCTTTGATTCAACTTCGAACACCTGGCGTCCAATCACCTCTAGAGCTGACATGTTGTTTTTTCATTTGCCAAGAGAAAGCACTAGGCTCAGATCAATTCATGACACCTGTATTTGCCAGGTCACATCCTCTTTTGCGATCTGACTCACCTCTGGGACCCACCTTTTAACCTTTAATCCCGACTTGCTGACTTGTTGTAAGTAGCGCCGCGCACCGCCATTTTACTTGCTCTCATCAACCAGCTAGATTGCCTAAGTGGCATGCCATGTCATTTTTGTAACTTCAATGGTTTTAAACTACGTGCAACTTCACCTAGCGAAATAGCGAAAGCTGTAGATCCATCCGTGAGATGCATACTAGTTACTAGGCCCGACAACTTTAGGAGGAAGACACATAAGGCATAAATTTTTCATGATTAATTAACATGACCGCTTAGGCAAAAACAAGGGGGGACACATCCTACGATCCCATGACCCATCACTTAAGTGGATAAAGTAACGAGGAAAAAGAAACCAAGGGTTTTTAAACAAACATTAGGCGATCTAAAATTAAAAAACCCTAAACCCTTAAGGCCTAAAACAAAGCTAAAGCATTCAAAAATGTGCCTTACTCAAAATTTCAACAAACCATAGCCAATTATGGGAAAAGAAAAGCCCATTTTTAATCAGTGATAACACACCCAATGTTATAGTTGCCCCAGTTTGTGACAATCATTCCACAAACAACAAACACAACAAAAAAAGGAAAGGGACCATGAACCATCCCGGTTACTCTAAATCACTTAGTGACATCATCGAGCAACATAGGAACATGATCGAAGCCAAAGATAAATCAGTAAAAAGATAAGATGTACAGATTCAACCAAGTCAAACAAACAGTCTGATCGTCATTGTCAAAAGTGGAAAACAAGAATGATCATGTTGTCTGGTTCCAGGGAATGCAGTACCCCATCTAAGACAGGACACAGTCTGGTTTCGAGTATACCACACCCTATATAAGACCCATGATAATAGTGACAAGGACAAATGATATTGATGTTGAGTGATTGACATGACAATTTTGATTAGTTTGAATGCCTGGTTTGATTGAAAAGTTCATCTATTAATGCATGATTTCATTAAAGCACAATTTTTGATTGATTGTCGTTAGATGTATGCTTAGTGATCTGTCTATGCACAGAGGGTACCATTTATTGACAAAATGCAAAATGCCAAAGAAATTGTTTCTGGATTCTAATGTTTTCCACTTTGTAGGAATTTTGAGTTTTTTACAATTTTTTTGTTCATTTTTCAGGACTTTATTTGACTTTTTAGGGATTTTTTCAAGACATTATTTGATTTTTGGGGATTTTTTCAGGACATTATTTGATTTTTAGGGATTTTTTCAAGACATTATATGATTTTTAGAGTTTTTTTGAGGACATTATATGATTTTTAGAGATTTTTTCAGGACATTATATTATTTTTTTGGATTTTTTTCAAGACATTATTTGATTTTTAAGGATTTTTTTAGGACATTATTTGATTTTTAGGGATTTTTTTAGGACATTATTTGATTTTTAGGGATTTTTTTCAAGACATTATTTGATTTTTAGGGATTTTTTCAGGACATTATTTGATTTTTTTGGATTATTTCAGGACATTATTTGATTTTTTTGGATTATTTCAGGACATTATTTGATATTTTTTTTTTTTTGGATTATTTCAGGACATTGTGTGTCTAGCAAGGAAAGGAATATGACAAGTGAATAAATAGGCTTGCTAAAATGCTGGTGGATAGAGAGAAGACAGAGGCCTTTTATTATGGAGACAATATGGATGTAATTTTCAAGGGCTATTGCGTGATGGGACAGGAGACTAGATATGACAATGTAAAGCAGTGACATGGCATGAGGGACATGTCAAGAGGTTTTTGAAACCATGTTTAAATTTTGCATCCTTATGTCTGATCAAGATCAAGGAATGAAAAAGAGTGTATGGATAGTGATAAGATATGGATAGGATAAGAAATACCAAGAATGGATAAGGGACATGGACTGAAGGTCAGGGTAGGCTAAGGGATAGTGGCAAAAAGTTGCAATAAGCTAGGGAATATGGATGAAAGGTTATAATAAGAAAATGGATAAATACCAAAAGCTATGATGGACTAAAAGCTACAAACAAGATGCATGATGCTCATGAAGATCCTCAGCCTTGTCAAGATCAAAGGTGGAAAGAGGAAATGGACCTGAGGGACAGTAGGATAATGGAGGAGTATGACATGGTATGATAGGATAATGAAGGGCAATAGGATATGAAGGAGGAAACCTACCCCCAAGTGTGGTGTGCAAGAAGTTCATAGATTACGCATGACACCTGTTTGCCAAGTTTTCATCATGGTACTTTCCCAAGGCGCCTGTTTGCCAGGTTTTCACTAGTGGACGAATTATTTTTTCTTTACTTTTTTCTTTTCTTTGTTTTTTTCTCACTTTTTTTTCACTTTTTCTTTCACTTTCTGATTTTTTTGTATTTTTTTAGGATCATATTTGAAGAACTGCTAACAGAAAACTATGTCCAGTACTTTCAAAGGTGCATGCTATTTACAAGATCGGACAAATGTTCACCATCTAGGGTTGCAAGCTGATATGCCCCCGAGGCATAGGCTATAGTAATTATGAAAGGTCCAACCCAATTAGGCTCAAACTTTCCTTTGATGATGTCAGTAGATTGTGTATTCTTCAGGTTAGCCTTGAGGACCAAATCTCCCACTTCGAAGTGTCGCCCTTTGACCTTCTTATTATAAGAGCGACGGAGATGGTTTTGATATGCTTGCAAATGTGTCAAGGTTGTCTGACGTTTCTCATCTAACATCTCAAGCTGATGCAACCGAGAGACTTTGTGCATCTCATCATCAATCAAATGTTGCAGGGAAACATGCAAAGAGGGAATTTCCACTTCCAAGGGTAAAATGGCTTCCGCACCATACACCAAGGAATAAGGTGTTGCACCAGTAGGTGTGCGGATGGAAGTGTGATAAGCCCATAGTGTTGGATTCAACTGTACATGCCAATCTCGACCAGCATCATTGACAATCTTTTTTAGGATCTTAATGATGGTTTTATTTGATCCTTCGGCTTGACCATTACTTTATGGATAGTAAGGACTAGAGAAATGGTGTTGGATGTGAAACTTTTCTTAGAGTTCCTTGACATCTTTATTTTTGAATGGACAGCCATTATCTATGACTATTGCAAGGGGAACCCCATATCTACATATGATATAATTCAGTAGAAACTTCAAAATTTGAACACCAGTGATATAGGTCATAGGGATAGCCTCGATCCATTTGGTAAAGTATTTTGTGGCTATGATGATGAATTTGTGTCCGTTGGTAGATGTCGGGTGAATCTTGCCAATAAGATCCAATCCCCATTGAGAAAAGGGCCACGAAGATATGACAGAATGAAGTTCTTGGGCTAGCACATGAATGTAATTTCCATGTATTTGACATTTGTAGCATTTCTTGACAAAATCATGAGTATCCTTTTCCATAGTGGGCCAATAATATACAGCATGAACCAACTTTTTAGCTAGACTCAGACCATTGAAATGGCCCCCACATATACCATCATGAACCTCACATAAAGCGGTTTGTACCTCATCAAGATCCAAACACCTGAGGAGGGTGTGATCAAAGGAATGATGGTAAAGGGTATCTGTGATGATGACATATTTGGCAGTTTGGTGTATGAAGGCTCGGTGTTGGTTAGAGGAAAGGTTAGGTGGTAAGGCTTGGGATTTCAAATACCGATAGATGTCATTGTACCATGGGGAATTAGGACCAACAAGAACACACATCACATCTGCTATCAAAATTTCAAAAGAAGGGACAAGCAACTGTTCAACCAAAAATTCACATCTATCCATATTGTGGGGCATATTTAACATGGAAGAAATAGTTGCATAGCATCTGCTGACTTGTTTTGTATTCTTGGAACTTGACTGAAATGGATATTAGTAAATTTTGTCTTGAAGAAATCCACCATATGCTTGTAGGGAAGAAGATTTTCATCCTTCATTTCATAGTCATCATTCACTTGACAGATGACTAACTAGGAATCTCCATAGACTTGCAAATGTGTAATGTTCCATTGGATTGCTACTCGGAGTCCTATGACCAAAGCTTCATATTCTGCAATATTATTGGTGCAATGGAAAGTTATTCTATAGGATTTGGGAATAGCATCACCTTGAGGGGTGACAAACAATATACCTTCTCTAGACCCGAATTTGGTATGGGATCCATCAAAATATAATTTCCATTCATTAGAAGATGTGACAGCAAAGACTGATTCATCTGGAAAATCCGTCAACAATGGATGATCATCATGAATAGGTGCCTCTGCAAGTTGATCCGCTATGATTTGTCCTTTTATTTCCTTTCCCTCAATGTACTCAATATCAAACTCACTTAGGATCATAACCCACTTTTCTAGGTGACCTATCAAAGCTACCCTGCTAAGCAAGTATTTCAAGGGATCAATTTTTGCAACTAGCAATGTCTGATGATTTAACATATAGTGTTGAAGCTTCTGTATTGCAAATACCACTACTAAACATGCTCATTCAATAGTTGAATAATTTAGCTCATAGCCTACTAGTGTCTGACTGATATAATAAATAGCCCATTCTTTGCCTTTCTCATCTTGTTGGGCTAAGAGAACTCCCAGTGCCATTTCAATTGCAGAGATATACAATATGAATGGCTTCCCTTCTATAGGAGGCATTAGAATAGGTGGCGACAATAGATAATCCTTAAGAGTTTGAAATGCTGATTGACATTGCTCAGTCCATTTAAAAGTGACACCTTTATGCAATAAATGCTGGAAGGGATGACATTTGTCTACCAATTGAGCTATAAATCGACGGATTGACTATAACTTCCCTTGCAGACTTCTTAGTTGACAAAGATTGGAAGGAGGAGGCATATCCATTATTGCTTTAACTTTTTCGGGGTCTACTTCGATGCCTCTGTGAGAAATAATGTACCCTAATAATTTGCCGGCTGTGACACCAAAGACACATTTCTTTGGGTTGAGTCTGAGCTTGTAGGTTTCCATTCGATCAAAGATTGGGCCAAGGATGGCTAGATGACTATCTCATGTGATGGATTTACATAATAGGTCATCAACATAGTCTTCCATCAAAGTATGCATAAAATCATGGAAAATTGTCATCATAGCTCTTTGATATGTTGCGCTAGCATTTTTAAGACCAAAAGGCATCACATTCCAATAGTAGGTACCCCAAGCACATGTGAATGCAGTTTTATGTTGATCTTTAGGAGCAATGTGAATTTGATTATATCTAGAAAAACCATCCATCAATGATAGCATCTCATATCCGACAGTCATGTCAACTATGATTTCTATATTTGGCAGTGGAAAGTCATCTTTAGGGCATGCTTTATTGAGATCCCAGAAACTCATACAAATTCTTATGCCCCCAGTTACTTTGCTAACTAGTACCAAATTTGAAATCCAATCTGCATAATCAATTGGTCTGATAAAGGCCACATCTAATAATTTTTTGAGTTCTATTTTTACTAAGAGAGCCACTTGGGGATGCATCTTTCTGAGTTTTTGTTTAATGGGCTTGGCATCTAATTTTAATGGCAAGTGATGAAGGACTAATTTTGGATCAAGGGCAGGCAAATCTACATAAGACCATGCAAAACTGATCTTCTTTTCAAGAAAGAAATTGACACAATCTATCTTTTCTTATTTTGATAGAGAAGCAGCGAAATGAATGACCTTAGGGTTGTCAGGTGTACCCAAATTTATCTCTTTAGTCATTTCCACAAGCAATGTTGATTTATCCTGACTTGACAAGGTTATGTCCAATCTTCCACCTTTGGGTGCCCCAGAGAGGTTTTCACCTACAGGTACATCTTGTATTTTTACTTTTTCATGGTTAGAGAGTGCCTTACGGTTTTCACTCAAAGACCCATTCTTTTGATTTTTTAGTTTTACTTTTCCTTTTTAATGACTAGAAGATGGAGTTGACTCCCCAAAATATGCTGTGGAATCTAAATCAATAGCAAACCCTACCTTATGATCACCTCGTGGTATGCCTTCTCGTAGTCCAAGGAATTCTGCAATTGCTTCGTCATTTTAAAAACAATCCAATTTGAGTGGTTCTTGTTGGTCAGGTTGGATAAGCTGTGGATAGACAAGGGGTATGTCATCATTGGTTTCAAAGAGAGTTAGGGCTGAGATGGTAAGGATAAGAATGTCTATGGTATCACTATCTAAACTACTCGTATCTGATTCAAGCTTGGGTCGCAGAATGACTCTATCCAAGCATTAGGACACATTTTGGGAAGGGGAGCTATTTCATGTTTGTCTTCCATGGGCAAACCATCAGGGTCAAGGAAAACATTTTCAAGGGCATAGGAGCTAGAAGAAAAAGAACTCCACTCCCATTCATTAGAATCAGTTTCAAGTTGGGTATCCTCAGGTGTTGTTTCATCATCAAAGTCACACCCCTTTCCACACATGGTCACTTTGGTAGATGAGGTTCCAATTCACAATGGTACAAAACCTAACCCTAAAGTTGGATGTCGTATCTTAGGTATAATAGGTTCTAGTCTTCCTTTCTTGTCAGGGCCCAAACCACTACAGCCATCATATCCCTTTTTCTGCATTATAGTAAACCCTTTTCCATACCGCTCCACTGGCAATTTGATAGGTGGTGTATCAGTTTGATCCTTATAAAGCCAATCTATTACATCATCATCCAAAGTTTCTTTGTTAAGTTCACCCCATTTTGTAAATGTAGTGGGGGGCTGATACTGAATGACTATCTTAGGTTCCTTTTGCAACAAATGTGGTTTGCCATGTGATTTTGGAGATGTAGGTAAATTCCCAATGAGGAATGTTTGAGCCATTGAATACTCTCCGCATTCGTGGTCTTGTATCTTCAATTTTCCTTTGACAGCATCTAACAATTCATTAGGATCCACATAATTATGTGAGTGGGCCTCTCTATTGACTAGGACTTGTTGCTATGGGGAATATTTTAGATTAGCACAAAATTGAAATGGATTACGATCTCCCAGAATTGTTATCTCAGTCCCATTGTAAGGATATTTTAAACACTGATGACAAGTAGATGGAACTGCTTTCATTGTATGGATCCACAGATGGCCAAGAATCATATTGTAAGGGAGATCAAGGTCTAGGACCTACAAGAAAGTGTTTTCTGTCACTGGACCGACTCTGATAGGCAATGAAATTACCCCTTTAGATGGGTGCTCAGCATCATCATATGCTTTGATTGTTATTCTTCTGGAAGAATCAATGTCATTTTCTGTATAACCAAGACCAATGACCACTCTCAAGGTACAAATGTTAAGACCTACTCCGCCATCTATCAAGACTCATCGGATCTTTCAATTATGGACAAAGACTTCAAGATGTAAAGGATCATTATGAGGGAGCTTATCAGGAGAAATATCGTTATTAGAAAAGGCAACGTGTTGGGAAATAGCTAGATGTCCAATTTGGGCTTAAAATTGGTCAACATCAAGGTCTGTCGAGACAATGGACTTAGTTAAAGCTTTATCTAGGACTGTGCGATGCATAGGGGACATTTTCAACAACTCAAGAATTGATATTTGTGCAGGTGTCTTTCCTAGATGATCTAGGAGATTATACTGACTCATAGGAGTTGATTTGGGAGGAATTGTAGGAGCTCCTTTCAAGACTATTTTGGATCGACGAGTGGTGACTGTGCAAGAAGGATCTTGTCCCTTTATTCTTATGGTGGAAACATACTCATTTGATGCTCGAAAATAATTGATGACATTGTTATAACCATTATTTGCATAATTAAGATTCGTTGTTTGGGTAGAGTTTGAAGGAGATGCTTTACCCTTGTCATGATCAAGCAAAGGAGTTTTGAAAATTGTATGATCAGTGTTAGAGGTCACGTTGGGCGGGTCTACCTTAATTACTCCTTGATCTAACAAGTCTTGAATCATATGTTTCAATTGAAAACACGATGCGGTTTTATGTCCTTTTCACCGATGGTATTCACAAGATGCATTATCATTCCACCAATGCAGCTTTACCAATGGTTCTTCCTTGACATCTGGTAACTTGATAAAATTTTCTTGTATTAATTGTTTCATTACTAACTCAATGGGCTCTCCCAATGGTGTAAACAATTGAGGAGGCCCATCCCTTGATCTAAAAGATTTTTGTTGCTGGTTTTGTTGCTTACCTTGTTGTTGATTATACTGTTGGTATTGCGGTTGTTGAGTAACATTGCTTGCTTGTGTCTGATTTTGTTGCATAGCCAACATATTAGGAGCACTCAATTTCTTTATCATGAACATGGGTTGATTTGCATTCATTGCTCTTGCATCGAGAACTCCATCATTAGTGACATTCTTGTATTTGTACCAAAATCTATTTTTCTCCCCTAAATTGTTTGTGTTATCACTGTCTATATTGAGTTTAATGAGTCCCTTAGCTACAAGAGCAGTTTCAATGTTCATCCCTTTCTTAATGAGCTTCTCAATGGTACTAGGACTTTTCAATTTGAGCTCATACATCATTTATGGCACCAAATTTTGAATAAATAAGTTCACTTGTTGTTCTTTAGGTATATCTAGGGAAGAATGATTGTACAAGCTTCGCCATCTTTGCAAGAAAGTCACTAATGGTTCACCTTGCTTTTGCTTGGTGTTGCATAAATCTGACATGGTCACTTCACTATCAATGTTGAATGCAAAGTGGGATATTAAATTTTGAGCCAATTCTGACCATTGTTTTTATGTTCCCTGGCAAATGCGAATACCAATCCATGGCTTGTCCTGTGAGACTTCGTGTGAATAAGTGCATCAAATATGTTTCTTCATAACTCACTTCAGTACATGCTGTGAAAAATGCTCAAATATGGTCTTTTGGATTGTCATTCCCTTTATATTTCTCAAAATTAGGTGCCTCAAAATGCTTAGGGAAGGGAGGCATGTACAAGCTCTTGTCAAATGGATTAGGACATAAATCTTGATCTATGTATAATTTCTTTGTCCCTTTGGTTTCCAATGCATCCACTTGTCGTTGCAACTTCTCAAGTTGTTGTGCAAATGTGATAGGTAGCAAAGATTTTGGAAGTTCATCATTCACTCTTGCGTGTACTCTTTGTTGATACATCCTGCTCTCCATTGGCTGTTGACACTCTGAAATTGATATCTTTGGTTTATTTTCCGTTGGCATTGGTGGAACACTCCCATATCCCGGTTTCATGGGTACAAACACTGGCTCATATAGTGGAGGTGGTCCAAGTTGAACCATTCCATATTGTGGTAATGATGTGTTTGACGAACCTTCAATTTGTCATGTTTGGCTAGGTTGAAACAGTGAGTTTGATACGTTGTCAATGGGTTGATATGTTGGTTCGCCCATCTTCTTAGATTTTGACCTTGTTTGAACAGGCATGTCACTATGCAAATGTAATATTTTTGGGATTTTTTATTTTAAAAGGATGATGTATGATATGCAACTAAATGCAACCTAAATAGATGAAAATGCAATCTATGGCAAGAATTCAACCTATGTTTTTGTTGTTTTTAAAGATTTGGACAAACCTTTTGGAATGCAAACCTAAAGACTCAACCTTGGGAAATTGAAATGAAGCCAAGACCTTAAAGGACAAAGGACCAAATGACAATAGGACAAACTGATAATGTCTCACCTATATGCTTTAATACTAAGCTATGTTTTGACAAAAATGATATTAATGAAAGGACAAATTTTTAGATCAGGTCAAGACTACCTAACAACTTAGGGTATCATCCAAAGTTTTGATTTTTCAAGTTTGACAAATCAAATTTTTGAGACTAAATGCAAGAAGGTAATGATTATGACAATGACTTAGGATATGACATGAAAAAGATCTAAGGATATGATATGACAAGATGAAGCCAAGACAAGATGACAATACAATGACAAGGATACACGAAGACCAATGACTTGGAATATGCAAAATGCAACCTAGGTAAGACCTAATTTTAGCATGACAAGGATAATGCAGGAATGTCACCTAAATGGAAATCTAACTTGGGTATGACAATGAAATGCAAACTTAGAGAAATGATTTGGAACCTAAGTGCAAAATGAGGATGCTTGCAATGAAAAGGACTAAAATGAAGGAAGATGACAATATGCCCTAGGACCTAAGTTGGACTCTGTAAAACCTAACCTAAAGTGACATGAATTTTGAAACAAGGATATTCAATGTTTTGACAAGCCATGTTCAAATGTTGGATGAATACTTGGACAAATTTGAACTCTTGTTTGGATTTTTGTTTTGAATTGAAGGTTGTTGATTTTGAAAAACCCAAGTTGATTATGAGCTCTTTTGAAAGTTTGTTTTTGACTTAATCTTTGACAATCACAGAAGACAAAATGTTTGTTTGACTTTGACTCAAGACAATCAAGCACATTCACAACAAATCCTATGGCCAACAAGGACAAAATCTATTGAATCCTCTAACCATAAAATACAACACTTAGTCAGATAGCTAGACGCTTGGTAGCACTGGCTCCCCCTTACAGTGCACTCACTTCTCGAGCATACCAAGCTTCGAGTTCAAAGGGCATCACTTCCCAAGAACTTGCTATCTCTAACTAAGGAGTACATGAAAGGTGTCTTTAGCATGCGCATATCACAATGCCTGAGCCAATAGATAGAAGGATTTTGGCATCTAAAAACAAGAGATTCTAGTAAGGGCATCCGTTCAGGTGGGTATTGATCCGGCGAATAAATAGTCACAATACCATTCTAGCACCCGCTGTCTACAACTTTTGTTGCATCCATAGTTATTTGGAGTGGTTTGGAAGAGCTTGGCTTTAGCCCATCACCACTTAGGGTCATTCCCTCTCACCAATGCCTATGTGAAGTTCCAGGCAAATTGGGAGGTAGATCCAATTCTAAGGGTTAAAACATGCAATCAGGCTAAAAACAAACAAAGCATGCATGGTGTTCATTAACCTTTAAGAAATTAAATATGCAAATACTTTAAAAAATGCAAGCATGATGTTTTAGTGAAATTCCTTGACCGTGTCCTACATAAGATTTGTTAGTAGTTGTATTTTTAGTCTTCATCACACGTAACACCAAGATCCTGCATAGAGAATCAGTACCAAGGAAAAACCAGAATGAAAACAAACTAATTTGCAAGTAAAAACACTGATTTTACCTCTGTTTCTGGCATTACACAGGCACAGAATGTCTCAACATAGGTGTAGGATGTCTTGACACAAGTGTAGATCCCTTCAACATAGGCGCATGATGTCTTGACACAGGCGCAGGATGTCTTGACACAGGCGCAGGAGTGTCCAGAAAGCTCTGAGTCACCCTGTTTCTTGAGTTTCTCACTTGCAAGTCAAATCAAGAGCACTCAAAGCATGGTTAAGGGGTTAAGATTCACATCAGGTTCACCAGAAAATGTAGATAGGAATTTGGGAAAACATCAAAGCAATAGATATTAGCTCAACCACAAAAACTAGATTGCAATGATAAGAAATCCTAAAAACATTCAATAAAGGCATGAAGATGAAATACTAAAATAAAACGCAAACCAAAGCATGTATCTCCTTCATTGTTCCTCCATTGTCCTTCTTTCTCCTTCAAATTATCTTGTTTGTGGATTTCACCTACAAGTGCAAGAGCAAAGTATGAAAGCAAGCAAGATGAAAAGATGAAAATTGCAGCATAAGGATACTAGAAGCATGGTTGATTGATTGAAAATGTGATTGATTCTGAAAATGTGATTGATTCCGAAAATGTGATTGATTCCTCCTTTCATTGAAGAAAATCATCCAATTTATAAAAAAATTGGAGAGAGGACAAGATTAGCATGAAGAGATTTGAAAGGAAATTCAAATCAAGAATGGCAAAATTATGACAAATGACAATTTGCTATGCAAGAAGTATGGCAAATTATGACAAATTATGAAAAATTGCTATGCAAAATGCATGACAAATTATGACAAATTATGGCAAGTGGAAGCATAAACATAGGAGAAAATGAGGGAATGAAATTAGGGGAAATATTAGAAAAATTAAAGAAAATAGGAGAAATAGAAATTAGGAATTAGGAGAAATTAGCAAATTAGAAAATTGAGGAAAAAGATGAAATAGAAATTAGGTGAATTAATTAATAGGTTTTCATCCATTAATTAATTCATGAAAAGAGACCTAGGACTAAATAAATAGATTTATTTAACCCACAAAGAAGAAGAAAAAGGATTAAATGAACAAATCATAAAACCCTAGAAATTAATGTAGGTATGATCATGATTCTGATTAACAAAGGTCAATGTTGATAAATGATTGAGATTGGTTGATAAAAATCAATGATAAATTGACCAAGATTGACAAGGAGATCAAATTGATAAGCACCAATTGCCAAGAAACAATGACTAATCGATCCAAATTGACATGATTGAAAAGGACAAGGATCGATGACGAATCAATCGCAAAATGACAAGATTGACAAGGACAAGGAACGATTACGAATCAATTGCAAAATGACGAGATTGACAAGATCGACCAAAATCATGACTAAAGATTGCTGTCGACAAGACCTAATTTGAAAGCGAGAAAAATGAGGAATGCAGATGAAGGACTCGATGCTTGCAAATGATAAAGACCAAGTGTGCAACATAGAAGAAATGTTAGTGTGACACAAAAACCCTAAAATAAGGCAATGTGTAAATGTTGAAGTATGAGTCCACAAGGGTTGACCATTTTTAGATGTCTACACCTATATGTATGTATTATTTCAATGTAAGAGGTAAGCTAAGTTTGGATTATGATAATGATATATGTATGTATTATTTCAATGTACCTATTATTCAATGTGTGATAGGGCTAGGCCCAAAATGTAACGTGCTAAGGCATTGGGCTGGACCCAAATGTCCAACATAGTAAATATCAATGACAATATAACAATAAATTAATAATTTTGCAAGTCAACATAAGGAGATCTACCACCAAAAGAAGGATATATATATATAACAACTTCAAGATGAAGTAAAACAGATTTTCATTACTTGCCAAAATGTGATCTTCTCTTCCTATCTTTTCTCTTTTATGTTAGTGATCTACTCTTCTATCCTTAGCGAATCTATTGTTCTACACTTTGGTGAACCTCAAGGACTTATTAAGCGAAGTTGTCAAGATTTTGCTTCAGCTTGTTGAAGCCATCTTCAATTGATCTGCTCCTTTGGTCATCTACTGCTAGTTAGGGCTGCATCATCTATCATCTTGGCAACTTGTTTGTAGGACAACAATAAGAGATGAGTCTGTCATATTGTAATTTCCTACCAATGATATAATGCATCTTATAGTTTAAGGCTGGGCTTTTCACCTCCAAGAGGGAGGTTTTCCCAGGGTATCGATGTCTTGTGTCTTGTGTTTCATTACTATTATTGTTTATTCACAGTTAGATTATAGTTAATTAATTTGTTTAACATCTCAGCACTTAAATTTAACAACCTATTGACCCCAAGATTTAAGAAAGATAGGGAAGAAATTCTAGGAAGAGTATATAGACTTTTACAATAAATACCAAAAAGAACACCAATATCAATTAAAGAGGGGTGAAGCTATAAGACACCTAGAAATGGCTCACCAAAACTTTGATTGCTCTAGTTGAGAGAGGATTTTTGCACCCCTTGGAAGAGAATTTTATACTTTCTAAATTAGTAGGATTGAACCTAAGAATAATGGCAAAGGAAAAGACAAAGAATCTAATAATGAAGATGGAGATAATGAAGAGAAAGAGGAGAATCCACATAATGATAGTGATAATGAATCTTAATAAGCTATTACAATCTATCTTTTTGAATATGTTGTCAATATATGATATAATATTGATGTAATTTGATGTTGACTCGAAGCTCTACATGTTACTCTTAATTGTATACACTGTTTCTTGTTTTTTTATTCTAAATTTAAGGCAGTTTAGCCTTGTTAGGGATTTGATGGAGTAACCAACTTGGTCACTATTATTGTAACCTGACTTTGTACTTTGATTTTATTTTGGTAATCGATCTTCAAAAAAAAAAAATTCTACATAGAAAACACACTACACTCACATACACTCTTATACAAACCTTGACATGTGTTTTGCTTTAGGATAACCTAGTGTACCACAAGACAAATAGACATAGACACAAGATGAGGGAGCTAGTATTTGTTTCTACCCTCATTTCATCACTTATCATCAACCAACTCAACAATATCAATGATTAATTTGAGGTGTAAAGATTTAACAAATTGCTACAAATTTCATTGAGTAAAGGAAACATAGGTGACAACCACCCTAACATCAACAACAAAAGTCTTAGAGATAAGATTCCTACCTTTTGACATTTTACAATTGATCCTGCAAGATTTAAAAATTCATATGTGTTAGTTTTTTTATCATATAAGAATCACATATATGATTTTATCCTTAGGCTAGATAATGGGCATGGTCCAAATTTTAGTTGTTTATATTCATATTTTTTTCAAGGTTGACGATTCCTAGATCTAATTGTTATCCATTGGTATGATGTCAAAAATTTTGAATTATGTATCTAAGGTTGTGTACTTAAAGGCATATGAATGAATTAGTTGGGAGGGTAAAGTCCCACATATCAACTATCTACTTTGACATTCTAGGATGGTGTCCACATACTCTAAAGCCTTGTGGGCACTCTTCATCTAATACTAACATATACATAACATGTGCCTCTCATATAACCCTATGTTGGCTAGGCCCCACCATAATTAGAAGATCAAGGTTACAAACTTCTCTCATGCCCCTTGTGTCCTCCCATGTACCTCCTTTTCCATAAAAGACTTTGCCATAGCAACCCCTAAGTCTATACCATCCTTCAACAATCCCTCATTTAAGTCTATCAACTTCTCCTCTAACTCCTATTTATACTCAAATATGTTTTTGAAATGATCATTATTTTGGTTGTTGCAACTTTAGCTTGATTGATTTCAATTTTGAGACAAATCATAATAGGTTAGATCCTATGAAATAATCCTCACCCAACCATTCAACTATAATATTGAAGAAATTTGTATCCTTCATCCACATGTTTTCAAATTTGAATGGACTCTTATATATGTTTTTGTCACCCACAAGTTTCAACTAGATGGGTCAGTGATCTAACATAGAACAAGGACGAATTGACACTTCCATGCAAAATTAGAAGGATGCCAAATTCTTGCAAAAGAGATACCTATCGATCATCTCTATAATATTACTAAAGCCCATCCTCCTATTGTTCTAGGTAAAATCCTCATTCCTTAAAATAGTCTCAAGAAGATTGTTCCTAGTTACCCAATAAGTGAAGTCTCTTTGGGACTGATTAAACATCAAAATAGCCACCCTCTTGTCCTAAATATGTAGGATAGCATTAAAATATAAACCTAAGATGTAATGAGAAAAGGGTATTTTGGTAGAGACAAATCCATACAATCACAAACTGTAGAGAAGAAGAATAACTTCTAATGCTACACCCTTTCCTATCCTCTCCATAGCTATTGGTGAAGAGCTCCAAAAGATAGCTAGGCTACTAGATTCCCCTTCAAATTGGATCGCCCCCAACTTCACATTCTTTGCTTTCTTGGAAAATGTCTTCATTTCTAATGTGGACAATTTGGTTTCTTGTAGTAGTATTATATATGCCTTTTCAAACTTAATCCTATGCTTGACCAAGTGTTGTTTGTTATGGGCATTAAAGCCCCTAAAATTCCTTGATAGGAACTTCATGCCCACTAGGGAAGTGGGCTACCCTTCTATGATCTCAGTAATAGTATTTTTAAAAACTTTCTCTATAATTCACCATCCTTGGATCTCAATTTATATAACAATTTCCTATCTTTTCATTTTCTCTTTCCTCAATCTAGGATAGATTTATTTAAAGGTGTCTATTTAATAGCCATCTTTATCTAAGAACCATCCTCACTATCCTCAATATCTTTCTCTAACAGATTGTCAAACAAAATATTGTGCTCCTCTCCTTATAATCCATCTTCCTCTATAATGTCCTCCCCTAACCCTAGATCATTTAATTGATCATTTTGTAATAAATCCAAGAAACCACATGTTATCCTCATCAACTAATCATTGATATCCTAATAAGGGGACCAAAAATTCTCTAGTCTCTCCCTATCTTCTATTGTTGTTTTCCTACTGATAGGAGTGGTTGTTAGAGTTATTAGGATTTAACTAGTTTGGCATTCTAAGTAGAGATTCATTATCCTTCCACCTTAGAGGGTTTTCTTGGAGATGTTAATACTTGTTCAGATAGCAAATTTTTTTTATGCTTTTTAGTAACCTCCATTTTTTATTCCTCTATCACAATTCTCTTTCCTTTCCCCTTATTCTTCTTTGGCATAGCCAATCTCTATCTCCTTGAGGATGTTCAAGATTTGATTATGGTTCTTCTAATCTATGGGCACTACAAACCCTTTTCTCCCTACCCATTACTCTTTTGGTTCTCCTCATGAGCATCTAGCTTCAGAGCTATTCTTTGGGAAGCACCATTCTTCAAACCAACCCCTTTCTACAACAACCTGCTACAACCATATCCCATTCTTAAATATAATCTCCAATTCCTTCATGATACCAACATTCAAATCAAACTCACTGACTAATTTAGTCATTGAGCATGGCCTACCATTAAGAAAATCTTTATCTATCCCCACAAAGCAGCCAAGGGAGCCTTCTATTTTAATTAGGACTTCTATGTTCCAATATTTCACAAGAAGTTCGGCAAGACTGATCCACATAAAGGGTTCCTAATTTTATATTTCATTGGAGAAATTGGGGACACAATCTATGCAATTTAAGCTTAAACCCTTAAAGAAGAGTAGACTCCCATATTACAAAAAAATCTTTAGAAAAGAACCAATGCATTTAACTAGAATTAATTCATTTGGGAGGGTTCTAATACTTACACTCCCTCAAAGTTGTTAATCCACCACTCCATGAGTGTCTTATTGGGGAAACCTCCACCACACTTCATGAAGAGTGTATGATCCTTCAACTATTCTATATCTGCCGCAAGGGTCATTGTGGATATGATAAAGGCTTTGTTATTAATCAACTTTGAGGGCTTGTCTTTTCTTCCGTCTACTAGAATGGTAGTGTATTTATGCCTAAACCCCCTAACTATCATTTGTGACTGATGTGAAGTGTTTGTATGAAAAAAATTCAAATAATTTCATCACTACATCAAGCAAATTCGACACATTGTCACAAACATAATAATTTTTTCTTCAAGAAAACATCCTGTGAATGAGTTGGTTGATTACCCTACCATTTTTCTTCAACTAGATCTTGGCAGCACCCCAATCTAGAACTATTTCCCTCCCCCATTTTTTTTGTGATGGCAGAGGTCAACAGAACAAAGAGGTGGGAATAATATACTGGTTAAGTAAAAATAGGTTTTTGAAAGGAACCCGAACCTTTTACATATTAGGAAATAGATAAAGAATTAAAGCAGAAAATAATCGAGCCTGATCACCCCAACAAAAAACTGATCCCATCCAAACCAAAAAGGGATCTCAAAACACATAGAGACACACAAAGAAAACAAATAGATAGCAAAAGGACAACACAAAGACAAAGACAAAGACCAAGATAGCTACATATTTTTCATAATGTCTTCTGCATGGACTACCATTTGCTTCATGTTGTCTGCATAGGTCTTCAAATCATCTAGCTCTCATCCCTTGATGTCACCTTGATTCCTGGTATTAGCTCTAGTCCTCTTCTCATGACCTTTTTTCTCCATCTGGTCCTTGTTACCCTCTTTGTCTTTAATATTATCAAATCTATTAATCAGAATATTCATATTGTCCACAGAGGCTTTAAGAATCTAGAAATTTTGTTCAACTATCCTCTTCATGGTTAGCTCCATCTTGTCAACTCTATAGCCCAGATTTTTCATGAAAGTTTCCAGCCCACTTGCCTCTCTATTCTCTTCCATTTCCTTAACCTTCTTTTGACTTGCAAGAATTTTACCAACCATGTTTTTAATAGCTTCAGCATTGTTGATTGCCACCACCAATTCTTTGACATTTTGAGAAAGAGGCTTGTCACCTATCGTGGCATTTTTGATAACATTCATATCATTCTTTAGGATACCAATATCTTTCACAATTCTACTTGAAGTATCATAAAATTCCTTAATACTATCATTATCTCCATGACAATCACTAGGATTTCCCCTTTTATTTCTTTGGTTGTCATTCTACAATCCTTGAGTACTCAAATCCTCATCACAACCCACATCCAAAACTTCATCCCCCTCCTTACCCTTCAGATTGTCATTTTTTTCTCCTCTGCATCCTCATTAGAAGCTATCAAAATCTATTTTTAATCTTTGTTAACTCCCCTACTAGTGTTCTTGTTCCTCTGGGTTTGTTTTCCAACTCCCTTACCTTTCTATCTTTTGATGAATTTTTCCTCAAAGGACTCATCCTCAGAGTCTGAAATATCATAATCAACCACAATCCTCTTTCTTTTCCCCTTTTTCCTACCCTTTTTTCTAAGCTCCTCCAACTCCCCTTCAGTTTCTAAGCCAAAGTTGAAACCACTATACTCACTTTCTGTGTCATCATCCCTAGTATTTTTACCTCTAATTGGCTTCTCTATGCATTTCCCTTTCAACAATTTATACACTAAAACCATGAGATCTTGATGAAGAGCATGGTCTCCCTAAGGGTCATTCTGCATCTCTTTAATGGTGTGCTCCATGGAACAAGATAAATAATAGGGAAAGCTTACCTTTTCACCATGGCGGAAGTGGGTGAGTAACACAAAATGGTGCCCATAAGCTCTCATAAATCTTTCATCCAACATAATGTAGGTTATGGTAGAAAACAACATGAACCTCCGTGGCCTACAACTGCATTTTGGTGAGTGATAGGAGTTATCCACCTTAACCATTTTCTTCTTTTTGCCATCCCTAATTAGAAATCTATCCGCTGCCTTAACAGAGATGCTACGATCTCTATAGAACTTAATACCCTCTGTCATCATCCCCATAGCCTCTGCAATAATATTTTCATCCACCATCATCATTTGGGTGCCCACCAAAACTTTTCCATTCTTCCAATTCTTTATAAAGTGCTTGGTGACTGTTGGGTCTTTACCACAGAGCCTTTCCATGAAATAACTTAAGCCCCCCTCCTGTAGAATCTCCCAAACCTCTCTGTTCTTCTTCCAATCCGAACATGAGGCTGGTTGAAACCTTTTTTTGTTCCCTCCCATTTTCCCTTCACAATCCCTAGAATTCCTAATCTATGCTCTGATTTTTCTTCTTTGGTTTTTATTCTTATTCTGAAAAACAACCCAAAATCCATGCCATGTTAATATGATAAGACTATTAAATAAATCCTCATCACCACCACTATAAGCCTTCACCGAAAAAAGTGGGAAAAGCATTAGGAATTATGATTGATGATGCCACATTGCCTCATCTAGATATGGTCTAGATCGAACCATGATTTCACCTCACATAGAAGTTTACTCTCCCCATTAATAGTAATGATTTCCTTAGTTCGATGGGCTAGGTTGGCTACCCAGTTAGCACATGAGTTAGCTTCCCTATACACATGTGTGAAAACACACTTATCAAAGGTTTCACTTATTTTCTTCGCTACTTTAATAGCATTGTTTATTGACCAAGAAGGCGGGAGCACCTTATTCAAACAATTTATGATATTCAAAGAGTCACCTTCACACTACACTCTAGTACAATTGACTTCCTTTTCTAGGACCATCCCATGATAAGCCACCATAGCCTTAGCAACATGATTAGTTTGACTTCCAATAGGAATACATTTAATGATTTTATATTTTCCCCAGTCATCCCTTAAAACTACTCCACACCCCACATTGCTAGGGTTACCTTTTGAAGCACCATCAAAGTTGATTTTCATCTAGCCATGAGGAGGGCTTTCCCATTTCACACCTTCTCTAGGATTATCCTGAAAGATGTCTCTTCCCTTTAATCTCCAATTCTTGAAGATAATATGATCATCCTGATCTTGGGGATTGGCTATTCCACCTATGATGTTAATATTCTCCACTATATTTCATTTAATTTTCTCAAAAGTTATTTGAGCCTTAGATGCCTTCTCTCTGAACACTCTCTCATTTCTCTCTTTCCATATTACCCATCAAATATGGGGTAAATCCAGTTGCCATAACAAAATTATTGTCTTATTCCTTGAGGGATGATGCCAAGAATTAAAAACCTCTTGAACAAATTCCGAAAAGACCCAACTAATATTGAAGTAGTCCAGACATCTATGTCATGCCCAAATTTTTTGGGCAAAAAACACAAACACAATTTTGTTTTTGAACACTTAATTACTCGTGACTAATGTTTAATTAGATGTGACAACTTAACAAGTTGAACCAAACGAAATCTTAATTGATATTAAGAATGGGTTTCTAAATTGAGCAATGAAATATACTTAAACTAGAAGACTTAGGTCTTATCCCAAACTCCTAAGCAATCAAACATATTTTATTTTACATGACAATTTCAATAATTACCATTACTTAAATTACTTCATTAAGCCTATAAAGTCATCACAAATTTCTTAGTTAATTGATTCGCTTGATTTAAATACTTCAATTTTAATTATGAATTATCATTAATCCCATAAAATTTCAAATAACTCCAAAATTCATTAAATTATCATTAATACAATTCTTTGCATTAATAAAAATTTAAATAGGCAAATATTGAATGACCTAACGTCATCAATTTAAATTTTATAAGCTGGCTTAGAAAATAAATCTTCCTTGAGTGGCATTTAATCCCCTTAAAAGATTTTAATAATCAAATACAACTAAATTACCCCTTAAGGTTAAAATATTTATTATACAAAAATAATACCCATTGATAAATGTTTAAGAAAATTAAATATCATATATATGATTATCTAAACAAGAATTTATAAATTTCCACTATTGATAACTAATCTCCTCTAAAATTTAAATAATTACTTTCACCAAAATTACCCTCCTGGGGGCTTAAACTTTCATTTACCAATTACACCCTCATATAGTAATATAAAACACCTCTCTTAGGATTAAATAAATATCTAGTTAAATATTACCTTTAAAATTTTTCCCTCTTATATTAAAACAACTCTAATTAAATTGTTATAAATAAATAAATTTAACTCTAATGAAATGGGAAATTTCTCATCCACTTATTTTACTATACCCTAACTAGGGTTTACCCTATTTTCTTCCTTTAAACACACATCTAACTTTCTCTTTTTTTTGTTTTCTTTTCTAACCCTAACCCAAAAATTGGGTTAGGGTTTTCTCTTGATGTTCATACAGAATGATTGCAGGGCAGAGGGTCATGACGATGATGAAGATCTACAATGGCACCACAATGGTTGGGCCGCACCGCGTAGGTCGTAGCTTCACAGTGGTCACCCACTGTAGGTCACATCAAGGATGTAGCCTCACAATGGACGCCCACTGTGGGTAGTGCCGAAGGCACAACCTCATAGTGGTCACCCACCGTGGGTTGCGTTGTAGACGTGACCTCATAGTGGTCTCCCACTGTTGGTCGCGCCGAAGGCGCTTCCTCACAGTGGTCGCCCATTGTGGGTCGCGTCCTTATAGTGGTCCCCTACTATGAGTCGCATCATAGACGCGGCCTCACAGTGGTCACTCACTGTGGGTCGCATTGAGGACGTGGCCTCAAAGTGGTCACCCACTCTGGGTCGCGTCGAGGACGTGAGCTCACAGTGGTCGCCCACTATGGGTCGTACCTCTAGGGCATTGTCAACTCCTATCACAGGGCCGACTTACTACACTTTTTTTTTGTTTTATTTATATATATTTTTTTGTTTATTATGTACATATATATATAGATCAGAAATGAAAGTAAACATATTTATATATGCATGCTCAAATTTTAATCTTGTGTGGGGGAAAAAGTGACACTAAGCAAACATGCCCTAATCTCACTTTCAACCACACACTTGTGGAATACGAAAGAGCCTAGAGGTATCACACAATTGGCTACTTCTTCTTGTGGAAGAGAGAGCCACGAGCTACCTATTAGGATTTCTATTCCTTTGTTGCAATTGAAAGATGAAATGATGCAAGTTCAATCCCTAACCCCAAAGTGCAAGTATGAACTAATAACCAGATTGCAGAATTGAACTTTAAACAATGGAAAACTGTAAACACAAGGACAAGAAAAGAATGTAAATGCGTACCCGGAGTTAAAATCTGACTGAAAATGTTCGGGACGGGGGCGCGGGCGCCACTGTCCTGATTCTGCCCCTAAAACTGCTCCAGAAACTGTTGTTTTGCACTCTAGAAAAAGCTATCAAAAATGCTGAAAATGTTGTCTGTCAGGAGGACCAGGGCGCCCAGCACCCCTATCCCAGGGACCAGGGCGCCCAGTGCCCCTGTCCTGGTAGGACCAGCGCGCCCCACGCCCCTGTCCTGGTCTTTTGCTCTGAGATTTGGTGTGAAGTTCGGTCTCCGTCTGCTTCTTCCAGATCTGTAACTTGCGGCGTCGTCCGAATTCTGAAACTTGCACTTATATCTGAAAAGGTGTGGTGGGCGGCTATATAGGGTTTTGCCTTAGTCAAACCCCCGCTTCGGTGATTTCCACCTCCACGAATAGCCAAGTTGTATTGTAAAATGTATTGTGTGTGCAGACCTAGTGTGTGTGCAAGGTCCTTAAATGCAAGAAAGCAAACTAGAGCAACCTAGAAAGTAAACCCTAATTGCTTGTAAATGATAATGTAAATGCTCTAAATCAAGATGCAAAGTGATCTAAAGCATGAATAAAGGATATATTGAAGCTTATGCAAAGACATGAAAACAACATGAAATCATACCCAACCCTCAAGGGAGGAGTACAAGCCAATCTTCAGTCGGTAATCTCCTATTGTTCTTCAATGTCTCCCAAGCCCTTAAATGAATGAAATTGATGAATGCTTGATGGATGGATGTTGAATGTTATTGAAGTCTTCAAAGATCTGCCCTTTCGTTGCATAGAAGGTCCTCGAAAGCCAAAGTTCTCCTCCCTTTCAAATGAAGAAAGAGAGCTCTTATATATGAAACCCTAGGTCTTAATTTCAACTTTTGGCCGACCTAGAGATTGAATATCCTGCCAATTTCTTGGGGTTAAGCTTTATTTTATGATTGGATCGCGCTCCTAAAATTTTGGGAAAAATGTCCGGGACCATGTGCACTCCGGGCGCCATGGTCCTCTTCGGGCGCCATGGTCCCGACAACTTTTCACCAAATTTTCAGGGCCGTCGGATATGATGATTTTAGAGAGAATCCCGAAGTTACAGCTGATTTCGAGATGTTTTGACCCCCGAAATCAAGCCCCCAAGTTCAAAATAGGACCTAATTAGGGTTTTTGATTAAATGATGTATTGGAAGAATAAAATGAAAGGGGCACACTTTAATGAAAGGGCCCAACTTTATGATGTGGGAGATGATAAAATAGAACCTTAGACCCAATTAATTTTATTAATTAAGTGCTAAAGGGGAAATGCCATGCAAAATGCAAAATGCGCCAAGGCGGGTGCTAAACTAGGTGTGAAATTGTACCACTTTAGCAAGTGCATACAATTTATGACGCTACATTTAGCCCCCACTTTAGCGGTCATATGAACACTACGTGCATATGCAAGCTAAAGTACAGAAAAGTAAACATTATTTGAAAAAGGATATCTCCATAAGTTTGTCGAACGAAGCCCCCAGCGGTATCTGCAGTACACAGTTAGGAACCGCACCCTACAAAACACACGTTAGATCACAAAATCACCTAATGCTTACTAAGGAAGGTGATGAAAATTCGAGGGTAGCTATATGCCCCCCCTGTTTCGGCATGCTAATTTTAGTGAGTTGAAACAGGGTATCATGTTTACCACTTCGAATTGTTAAAGAATATTGATGACAAATGCTCACAAGAAGATTTGATATGAGATCAAAAACTAATGGAGAATCATTTGGTAAGAAAGAGGAATAAATCTCAATTCCAACACAACAAAGAGTGTGAAGATTTGAGAGTTCTCTAACACAAGATGAAGGATGTAAATGGAAAGAAAATGCAAAAAAGAAAGGAAAAAAGCATGAATACACACATTGGTGATCCATGAGAAGAATAGTGAGAGAGAAAACATGGACTTCTCGCCCCTAGATCTTGTCTAGGTGATCCATGGGAAAAAGGACATGGAAAACTAGCCCCTAGAGTCTGTCTAGGTGATCCATGTAAGGGAGGAGAGTGAGAAAGTCTAGCCTTATGCCGCTAGTTCCACTCAACCTCGTGCATGTGTGTGTAAGGGAGGTTAGAAGCACCTCATAGGAGTCTATGCCCGAGTATGCTACAACCTGTATATCTATAGTACAAAAGCGTGACATCTCGCTCTAAGAGTCTGTGCTCTGGTTCCGAGAATAATCACCTTGCATAAAAGAAAAATGGAGACATCTCGCTCTAAGAGTCTGTGCTCTGGTTCCGAGAATAACCCATTGCTCAAAAAGTATAATGTTTATGTCATAAGCAAAGTAGAACAAGGATGCCTACCTTCATCACAAAAGAAGATACCCCAAAAATGCAACAATATTGTAGATCCAAGCAAGAGAGTTTTGCACTCTTTAAGCAAGGATAAGATAGTTGAAAAGGGATTTCTTGTAGTATGTGTAAAAGAGATCCTTAGAGGAGAAGAGATCTTTGTACAAAAGATACCTATCCCCGAGAGGAATTGTCCTAGACAAAGATAACATGTTATAGAATAAGACAAAGAAGAGAATAAGAATGCAATACTTCCTTCTTTTGCGAGGTGAAAGTGATTCTTAATGAAGGATGACGCTCTTTTTAACCCAATTGGGAGAGTGAATTCATTATGGATGTATTTTACGAAGTGCAAAAGAGGTTGTAGTCAAGGACTTACACCTCTTGTAAGAGAGAACCCTTGAACAAACAATAACAAATGCGTACAAGGCATAACATCAAGTAATAAAGTCCACACCATCCACAAAATAGGAAAAAGTGGATCCTTAGATAAAAATAAGGAAAGATCATTGCCTCCCAAGGATAAGGACAATGAGAAGGACTTACACAATCTTCTAGGGAGAGATTTGGACATAAGCAAAAGAAGAGATGTATGAAATCACTCTTGTCCCCATAGGAACAAGAAAATTAGGCTATTATGTTGCTTCAAAAAAAATATGATTGCACTTGAAATTGTACCATCATGAATGACAATGAGCCCCCAGTAAATGAGCTACCAATGTCACATAATGATGAGCAACATAATAGCCATTAATGTTATTTAAAGACATGATAGACTAAATGAGGTATTTGAATATGACATGTTAAATGCTCAACTATAAGTGAGATCAAAAACATGTATAAAATGATAAAAATTGAAGAAGAAAAGTCACATGAAATCTTAGAAGAGGGATGAGTGTAATTTATTAGAGCCTTATCCCTAGAGGAAAGGACTTTATGATGACTAGGAGATAAAGATTCATAAGTGGATTTAGAAATTTGAGGGGATTCATAAAGAGATTTGTTCATTGCCAAGATTTCCTTATGAGGGGAATGAGAGTTGATAGAAGTAGAAGATGATTTAGTTGAAGTGAGATCATCATCACTACTAAATATAGCATTCACATTGAGAGATGGTCTTTTAGATGCTTTGGTAGGTTTGCAGGGATTATAGCTGAGTCCAAAGGCATAATTGTGAAAATTAGTCTCTAGAGGAACTTTTATCCCTTGTTCATGAGCGCCACAACCATTTCCGTGATACCCATGCTTAGCAAAAATGCGAAAACCACGACCATAACGATCAACCATTTTAGGAAGAGAAGGTGGTTTTTCATAAGACAAAGAATCAAACTCTTCATAATTAGAGGTGTGAGGAGAAGAAGTTTGAGAAGCAGCCACAAAATTATTGCTCATAGGTTCAGGTAAGATTGATTGATTTTTAGTTTCTTCCTTCTTTTTAACTTTAAACTCTCTAGGAGGAACCCTATACTCACCTACAAAGGTGGGATTAAAATCAAGGGATCCCCAATCGTCTTCTGCGAGAACCTTCTCAGGATCAAAAGCCTTTTCATGTGTAGACTCAAGTCGAGAAGGATCTTCTTCAGGAGCTTCAGACTCATCCAAAGAATTTTGATTATTAGAGGGTGATGATTCATCCATAGGTATCTTGTTCAAAGAGTCATTACTAGAAGAGGAAGGCTTAGATGTTTGCAAACAAGCTTGAAGATTAGTGTCACCTATCAAGGTATATGTCTTATTGTTATAAATGAATTTAACTTGTCTATGCAATGTAGAGGGGACAACTTGCATACTGTGAATCCAAGGCCTCCCTAATAACAAGTTGTATGTTAGATTTCCTGACATAACATGGATAGGAGTAAGCAAAGTAACAGGTCCCACTGTGATGGGTAAGGTGATAATACCTAATGAAGACTTAGCCACATTATCAAAGCCTCGAATGGGACGAGAGTCAGGCTCAATAAGGGATGTATCCACATTCATCTTATGCAATAGATTAATGCTACACACATTAAGGCTAGAGCCATTATCTACCAGTGTTTGTCTTATAGCAGTGTCATTTATGATAACCATAATCATCAAGGGATCATATTGATGTTGAATTTCATTAGTAGGCAACTCATCTTGAGTAAACACAATTTGAGCTTTAGGATTCATCATAGAGTTAACCAAAGACAATATATTACTAGATGTATTCGGTGGAGGAACATTCAAATCTTTCAAGGCATCTTGTAACATTCCATGATGAGCGGAAGAAGTTTGAATCAAATCCCAGAGGGATATCTTAGCAGGGGTAGCTTTAAGTTGTTCTATGAGATCATATTCCTTACCGAGAACTTGTGAAATCCGTGGAGCTTGCGGAAGAATAGGTTGGGAAGGAGGAAGTGAAGTTGGGATAACTGGAGGAGGATTAGGTTGCCTATTGTTTCTAGTATTATAAGTATGGGCAACCGCATGATAACTCTCTCTAGTCAATTGCTTAGCATACTCATAAGGGCTCTTAGAGGAATAACCTCCTTGCACAGTAATAACCAGTTTCTTAGGAGTGCAAAAAGAATCATTAGTATAACCACCTTGAGCCACTAAGATAGGCTTATTTAAAGGTTGAGAATTTTGAGAAGGACAAGCACCTTGGACAGTGAAGAGAGGTTTGTTAGGTGTCTCATTCACATGTATCAAATTGATTGAGGATGGTTTAGAGGAATGAAAAAAAGTGTTGGAAGAATTATTGATAGTCTTCTCTTGCACTAAAATCTTATCACAGATTAAATCAATTTTAGGAGAGAGACAAGGGGTAGGCATTGATGTTCTAGTAGGAAGAGTAATACTAGGAAAGGTCATATCATCCTCTATCATCAAAGGATCTACATGGGGAATAAACTCTCTAGGAGAAGGAGCAACATTACTCTCTAAAGTCTCACTTTTGAGAGGGAGATCTTTGAAAGAGATGTTAACCATTTTGCTTTGAACTAGGGTTTCCTTATGAGTAGAACCAAGTTGAGGAGAGGGAGATGCTTTATTTTTAGAGGGAGAATAATTGAGATTCAAGGAAGGGGAGAAACTATCAAGGGAGTTTCCAATCTTGATTTCATCCCCTTTGGCTAGGGGTAGAGAATAATCTATACCTTCTTCTAATGGTTCATCCCAAATAGTGAGGTTGTTGAAAGGAATGTTTGAAGTATTGTCAATTTTGGGAGAGGAGATAACATTGTTTATTAATTCCTCATCCTTAGGAGGGAGAGAATCAATAGATGTGTTAAACTCATCCTCTTTCCTCAAAATATGTTCAATAGGGGAGAGAGAATTAAGGAAATTGCTTATTATTTCATCTTCTTTCTCTAAGGGATGCTTATGGGTAAGACCAACTTTAGGAGAAGGGTAAGCATTTACCATTAATTCATCATCTCTAGTGGGAATTTTGTTGGAAAAGGAAATGCCACCACTAGGAAATGTAGGGATAATGTCATCTTCTTGCACAAAAGGATCCTCATGAAGGGAGTGTTTTTTAGGAAACACAAAGGCATCAAGGGCATCATTCAACAAAGCATGATCATATCTATTAAAAGGTTTATCTTTTGATTCAAAAGGAGATATCTCTTCATAGAGGGGATCATTGAAAACAACCATGTTACTAGATTTAGTGGAAGAGCTGATAGGAATGTACCCTTGAGAGGAATCATTCGACTTATCTTTCTCATCACAACGAAATGGCATAGTAACAATGTTTATGAGTTTTTGGTAAAATGAAGGTTTGGTATATTTAGGTTTCAAAAATTCATCTAAAGCTTCATATAACTCATAATCATCACAAATATGAACATCTTGCAAATAAAAATCTGACATTTTGAAATTGCATAAAATTTAAACACACAATGCAAAGAAACACACTTTTTTTTTTTTTTTAATGAAAATGAAATGAAAACACACTAAATCTAGATCTAGATCTAACAAATGCAATGCAAGAGGAAGCAATGATAGATTCACGTCGGGTTCACCAAAATGTGTGGGGGAAAAAGTGACACTAAGCAAACATGCCCTAATCTCACTTTCAACCACACACTTGTGGAATACGAAAGAGCTTAGAGGTATCACACAATTGGCTACTTCTTCTTGTGGAAGAGAGAGCCACGGGCTACCTATTAGGATTTCTATTCCTTTGTTGCAATTGAAAGATGAAATGATGCAAGTTCAATCCCTAACCCCAAAGTGCAAGTATGAACTAATAACCAGATTGCAGAATTGAACTTTAAACAATGGAAAACTATAAACACAAGGACAAGACAAGAATGTAAATGCCTACCCGGAGTTAAAATCTGACTGAAAATGTTCGGGATGGGGGCGCGGGTGCCACTGTCCTGATTCTGCCCCTGAAACTGCTCCAGAAACTGTTGTTTTGCACTCTAGAAAAAGCTGTCAAAAATGCTGAAAATGCTGTTTGTCAGGAGGACCAGGGCACCCAGCGCCCCTGTCCCAGGGACCAGGGTGCCCAGTGCCCCTGTCCTGGCAAGACCAGGGTGCCCCATGCCCCTGTCGTGGTCTTTTGCTCTGAGATTTGGTGTGAAGTTCGGTCTCCGTCTGCTTCTTCCGGATCTGTAACTTGCGGCGTCGTCCGAATTCTGAAACCTGCACTTATATCTGAAAAGGTGTGGTGGGCGGCTATATAGGGTTTTGCCTTAGTCAAACCCCCACTTCGGTGATTTCCACCTCCACGAATAGCCAAGTTGTATTGTAAAATGTATTGTGTGTGCAGACCTAGTGTGTGTGCAAGGTCCTTAAATGCAAGAAAGAAAACTAGAGCAACCTAGAAAGTAAACCCTAATTGCTTGTAAATGATAATGTAAATGCTCTAAATCAAGATGCAAAGTGATCTAAAGCATGAATAAAGGATATATTGAAGCTTATGCAAAGACATGAAAACAACATGAAATCATACCCAACCCTCAAGGGAGGAGTACAAGCCAATCTTCAGTCGGTAATCTCCTATTGTTCTTCAATGTCTCCCAAGCCCTTAAATGAATGAAATTGATGAATGCTTGATGGATGGATGTTGAATGTTATTGAAGTCTTCAAAGATCTTCCCTTTCACTGCATAGAAGGTCCTCAAAAGCCAAAGTTCTCCTCCCTTTCAAATGAAGAAAGAGAGCTCTTATATATGAAACCCTAGGTCTTAATTTCAACTTTTGGCTGACCTAGAGATTGAATATCCTTCCAATTTCTTGGGGTTAAGCTTTATTTTATGATTGGATCGCGCTCCTAAAATTTCGGGAAAAATGTCCGAGACCATGTGCACTCCGGGCGCCATGGTCCTCTCCGGGCGCCATGGTCCCGACAACTTTTCACCAAATTTTCAGGGCCGTCGGATATGATGATTTTAGAGAGATCCTGAAGTTATAGCTGATTTCAAGATGTTTTGACCCCTAAAATCAAGCCCCCAAGTTCAAAATAGGACCTAATTAGGGTTTTTGATTAAATGATGTATTGGAAGAATAAAATGAAAGGGGCACACTTTAATGAAAGGGCCCAACTTTATGATGTGGGAGATAATAAAATAGAACCTTAGACCCAATTAATTTGATTAATTAAGTGCTAAAGGGGAAATGCCATGCAAAATGCAAAATGCGCCAAGGCGGGTGCTAAACTAGGTGTGAAATTGTACCACTTTAGCAAGTGCATACAATTTACGACGCTACAAATCTTACTATTTTTTTTTTTTATAAATAATAAAAAAAAATAGCAACTTTAGTTTGATAGGTAATATATAAATATATTCTAGCAAACACATTATTAGTGAGCAAGTTCAAGTTATTTATCAACAACCTTTACATTTTTATCATATCCATATATGTGTATATTCTTTTATGAGAACATACACTCACTGTGTAAACACAGTGAGATTTTTTTTGTGTTTTATTTATCTTTCCAGATTTGAATGTACAACAAGAAGCAAATCTACATGGTATGTGAGAATATATGTAGACATTTACTATGCAATGCATTTTTCCTATATTTACTAATTGTGGAGATTAATAGAAATGCTACAATGAACTTTTACTTTCAGTTTTAGGTTATTACTAGTTCATGAGTAATAACTTATCTTATTCACTAGATTAAAATACAATTGGAATATATGCAAAATGAATAACTATAAAACTCCAAGTTAATACTCTTAGATTGAACATTTCTAGTGTCAAAAATTTCAATGAATGCTAATGTAGGAATTAAAATCTGATCTCTTAACTAGAAAAATAACCAGAATGGTATATTAATACAATAATGATTTTGCTTTCGTAAAGACTAACTCATAATATAACTAGTGTCAAAATGAATGAGTCACCAGATTTAAATATAAACTTTAGCTTACTGGTTTTACATTCTGCTAATCATTTATGATCCACTACAGATTTACTACTAACAACTTTTAATATAATGAATATAATTAAATGCTTGCAACTATTTTCACTTAACACTGCATATCTAGAACTCATAATAAACTAGTTTACACCATTAAAACTGAGTAAAAAATTAAAGCTACATTTTATTTAAATGTTTATCGCCCCTTTCAATTTATATATATTTCTTTCAACAAACAATAAAATAGTAAATGAGTTTACTTATCCTACTCTTTTCCATTGATAGCAAATGACAATATAAGTATGTTTTATAACTTTTTCTTTGATTTCTTTAAAATGAAATGCAACAAAGAGTAAATAAACATTCTTTTCTTTTCAAATCCATTATACAATAATAACAAAAATCTCATCCTCAAGCCTCTTACATTTTTACAAAAGTGAGAGCTTGTTGAATTACATATTTTCAAAATTTCAAATAAGTCTAATAGAAGACCATGCACTCGATCTTGACTTTTCTTCATCCTTTATGCCCAAAGAAAACATGAAATTAAATTTTATAGGTTGTGACCATGGAGGCCCACCTCCCAACCTAGGCTTAGAAGAAGCCACTCCTGAGCTAGGAGAACCAAGGCTAGATGGGTAACACACATTCAAAACACATACAAGAAAGAAAACTCATAACAACATTAACACTCCCATCCCAAGGATAAACAATATCACTAGTGTGACTTTTCAAGTGGGGTGAAGGTGGAACATATACCTAGAGGAGAATTCTGCAAGTAGAGAACGTAATGTCATAGCGAGGCTACAAATAAACACATCCACAAGTTCCAAACTTGTCCCTATAATCCATTATGTCCCCCAGGGTATACAAGCCAACAAACTCCCCTTGTGACCCCCATTTCATAAACAAAATACCATGGAGTAAGGGTCCCATAACCCCTTGTAAATCACTCTCTTCCAAAGAGAGCCTCTACACTCATAGGCTATCAAACATCCCTTCACCCCAAGGCCACTCTACCCTCCCAAGGGTGAGTTTGGCCTTGAAAACTCCCAAAACAATATCATAAAACCAAAATATCACAAACACAAAAGGAATAACCCAACATCTTCCTAAAAATACTAAGAAATCAATAATGAGAAAACAACCACAATAAACAATCTTTTCAAAACTCAAAGCATCAACATGAGATAGTAAACCAACCAACCTTAAATCTACCAAAATGATGAATAGAAGTTGTAGAAGAGCTTCCCAAATCCCCTATCTTTTCCCTTCAAGACTTAGCCAAAAACCCTTCCAAAAACTTGTCAAAAACTACTTAAGAATCTAAGTCTCCAAAATGGAGAGTGGGTGATCAAACTTCTCCCTCCCAAACTATTCCCTAAGAAGACACTCCTCACCTTTCCAACCCACTTGGGAAGGGTGAAGGATGTTCATTGGTTGGTCTTCCCAATACCTTACAAATCTCTAGCTAAGATACCTCAAAAAAGGTAAAAGGAATGGGGCAGAGCAATGTCACTCATGAGGAGGGTTATCTAACCTAGGAAGGCTCCTCTAAAGTTGAAATTAGGCCAACTTGGGAAACTCAATTTTTTGGGAGGATAAACAAGCCCTAGGGAGTGGACACATGGCTAAATTTTGCCTTCATCCATAGGTACATCATATGACCCACTAAAAATGCCCCTAACTTGACCCTAGGAGTTAGTTTAACCCCCTAGAAAGTCACCCAAAGTTTACCTACGGGTCAACCCTAAGTTGACCTTTCTAATGGCTCCCTACAAAGGCTTTCTTGGGACCATTCTAGTATAATTGAAAAATATGCATTGGTAAAATAAATTTCCTCAAAAGAGACATGTCATTACCAACTCATCTTACAACACATGTGTCAAGTGACACCACAAAAAGAATTACACATAACTAAAATATGTATGACAAATGTCTCTTTTTTTTTGGAATTTATAAATTAAACAATTTCTACATTAAACACACATCCAAGCATAAAATTCACAAATTAAAACACATTTACAAATGAGGTGTTGTCTCTCCAAATAGACAACCCTTGGCTTCACAAATGCACATAGGCCTAGGCTTGATTCTCCAAATAGTTTCCATGGTCACATGGAATAATTTTCCTGCACATCTCATTTTACACATTAGTAATTCCAAAAATAGCATTTAATATAAACATATGAAAAGAATACAATTCAGACACTTTGCATACAATTTCAATCATAACGATCAATTTATCATTTATTCAATAAAATCCACATAAAGCAATTTACTCAAAAGGCATCCTCATAATCCTCATGAAACTCAATCATTAATACGTCATGTGTCCATATTTTCAAATATCAAAAAGAAGTACTACAAATTCTGAGATAGCTGATGTTGGTATTTTGGTATGGTTTTTCCATTGATGTCAACACCTACTAAAACTCTTGCACTTTGGAGAATCAGCAACATTCACCAGCAAGCAACTGACTTTTGCATAGTCACTGGTATCTGGTACAACGATAGGATATAATGATCACCGACACTTGGAATGGCATGGAAAACACTTGGTAATGTCGAAGACATTGTTTGGACATCTTATCTTGGAGAATTGTTTATTGACATATTCGTATTTGCATATTTGTTGTTACCGGCAAATAGGTCTAGGTTATGCACTGGTAGGTTTATCTTTTCTAGATTAGCACGACATGCTATGGAGATGATTTATTATTGTTGTAAATGCATCAAGCCAACATGTTAAATCGGTTATTGCATCAGATATTGTATTGTTTGATTTTATTGTAATATCTTGTAGAGTCGACCTAATAAAATCGATCTTAGGTTATTGTATAATGTAAGATCTTATTTGTAAGATCGGATGTGGAATGAGAAAAAGAATTATAAGAAGGTATATGCAAAAATAAGCAGAGCTATACATGCAAACATCATTTGAAGGTGAAGCAAGGTTTTTGTGAAAGCATATCAGAACTACACCGGTACTGAATCTAGCATATGAAGATGCTATTTTTAGTAATACATTCTTATTGGATTTAACCATCCAATTGTAGTCAGTGTGACTCCCATTTTGTGTTTGAGCAGTGAGCTCTAGGTGCTTGGCCTTTCTGCATGTGCAGACCCCATTTGCATACACTTACTATCTACAGTAGTATCATCTGATTGTGGGTAAGGTTTCCCACCATGGTTTTTCCCCTTATAGGGTTTCCACGTACAAATATTGGTGTTATGTATTGTGGATGACTTTGTCTTTTTGTTTCATGCATTAATCTTTACTGGTATTGCAATTATTTGATAAAACTATCCACTCGTATAATAGATTGGTTCATCGGTATTAAGCAGTAAATTGGTTAAGTTGTTTTTGGTTTAAATTTATTTGACAACTGATTCACCCCCCCTCTCAGTTGTCTCTGGGACCTAACAATTGGTATCAGAGCTTGGTCCTCTTTTGCAGAAGTTTAATAGCTTGAGGAGAGCCAATCTCTACGAACTATTTCAGGAAGGACAATCCAAAACTTGATGGAAGCAACTATAGCATATGGAAGATCAGAATGGAGACACATTTAAATTGCATTGGAAAGGACATTTGGGAAGTTACAAAGAATGGCTATATTGCTCCTACTCCTAGTCAGCCTAATCCACCTACCTTAAGGAAGAGATGAAGAAAATGATTGCAAAACAAGAGAAACACTTTTGAGCACATTAACAGATCAACAAATCATGGGATTATCAGACAGGTCAACTGCTAAAGCTATTTGGGATCATTTGGAAACACTGAATGAAGGAGATTCCATAGTCAAAATTACAAAACTTGAAAGCTTCCGGGTTAGGTATGAAAATCTAAAAATGGAAGAAGATGAAAGGATTTCTGCTTTTATGGAAAGAGTTAATGAAATTGTTTTAGGTATTAAATGTTGTGGAGGAACCTTAAGTGAAGATGAAATTGTTTCAAAAATTTTAAGAGGATTGCCACCGGCATATAAAATGAAGGTTACTACTATAAATGAGTTAAGAGAAATGCCTAATACATCAGTAACTAGGGATACATTGATTGGAAAACTTTCAGCCTTTGAAATTGAGGAATTTGGTCTTGTTGCTACTATAAAGATAGATTTAGCCTTTAAAGCATCAACATCATCTGCATCATCATTTGACAAATCTGATTGGAAAGCTTTTTATGCAAGAGAACTTGAGGAAAGCAGGAGAGAAAATGAAGAACTTGAAGAGCTTGAAGCACTATTTTCAAGGAAAATGCCTAAAGGTCTTGTTGGAAGTAAGTATGAAGGTAAAGCACCCTTTAAATGTTTTAACTGTAATAAGATTGGTCATATGGCTTCAAGATGCTCTGACAAACATGCTAGACTAAGAGAAGAAGCTAGAAGGACATACAAGCCTAACCCTGAATATGAGAGATACAGATTTAAGAAGAATAAAGACAAATCTTGTTATCTCCCTGATGAAAGAGTGACTGATAATTCTAATGAGGATCCAGTAGACAATAGATGGGTTTTTAATTGCTATAGCAGAAGATCAACCGGCACCTATAGTCCAACCGATAGAGCAGGCCTTGGTAGCTAAAATTGAAGTAAAGGATGAGTGGATCATTAATTCAAGATGCTCACATCATATGACAGGAGACAAAGGTAAATTCTTGAACTTTCAAGAATATAATGGAGGCTTAGTAAGATTTGGAGATGACAAAGCTTGTTTGATCAAAGGTAAGGGTACAATATCTCTTGATGGTAAGCATAATACTGAAAATGTTTACTATGTTGAAGGTTTAAAGCATAATCTTTTGAGTGTTGGTCAATTAGTTGAGAAAGGATTTCAGTTACAATTCAAAAATAGAAAATGCAAAATCATGAATAGAACTGGTTTAGAAATTACAACCAGTAATCAGACTAGAGGTAATATCTTTCATTTGAATAACAGTGAAAAGACATGCTTGATTGCACATATTGATGAAAGTTGGCTATGGCATAAAAGACTCTATCATCTAAACTTTGATTGCATGGTAAAAATCAGTACTATTAAGGCAACTAGAGATTTACCTAAAATTCTCAAACCTCACAATACAATACCCAAGGAATGTCAATTTGGAAAGCAAGTTAGAGCTATTTTCAAAAGTATTCCAGAAAAATCCAATAATGCTCTTGATTTAATTCATACTGATTTATGTGGTCCAGCTAGAACTAAAAGCTTACAAGGTGATAGATATTTCATGCTAATCATTGATGACTATTCTAGAATGTGTTGGGTTACTTTTCTCAGAGAAAAATCAGAAGCACTTGGAAAGTTTAAATTGCTCAAAGCAATGGTTGAAAATGAAACTGGTAAGAAAATAAAATGTCTAAGATCAAATCAAGGAGGTGAATTTACTTCTAAGGAATTTAATACATTCTGTGAAGTGAATGGAATCAGAAGACAACTATCAGCACCTCGGACACCACAATAGAATGGAGTTGTTGAAAGGAAAAACAAAACTATCTTGGATGTAGCTAGAAGTATGTTATCAAAAGCAAACTTACCACATGTATATTGGAGAGAGGCAGTAAGTACATCGGTCTATACATTCAACAAAGTTCACATCAAAGGTGAAATCGGTAAGACCCCTCATGAACTATGGTTTGGTATTACTCCTACTCTTAAAAATGTCAGAATATTTGGAAGTAAATGTTATACTAGAAGAGATGAGTATATTGGGAAATTTGATCCTAGAAGTGATGAAGGAATATTTCTTGGTTATTCATCTAAGAGTAAAGCATATAGATGTTTTAACAAAAGATTGCAGAAAATTGTTGAGAGTACAAATGTGAAGATTGATGAACAATTCAAAGGAACTTCAAGGTATATAGATTCTGAACCGGCAATAGAAATTCTAACAAATGAATCTACACTGAACCCACTGATACAGAATGAAGATCCAGTTACATCGGTATCATCTGAAAATTCCACTATGACTGAGGAACAACAACAAACAAAGACACCCCGGTATGTAAGATTGAATCATTCAGAAGATCAGATAATTGGAAACAAGTATAAGGAGTTATGACAAGAGGAAGATTGGCAAATGAAGAGGTATGTCTTATTTCTCAAATTGAACCATCATCAGTTAATGACGCATGTGAAGATAAATATTGGACTAAAGCTATGGAAGAAGAATTAGAACAAATTGAGAAGAATAATACTTGGACATTAGTTCCCTGGCCTTAAGATAAAAATGTAATTGGAACCAAATGGGTATTCAGAAACAAACTTAATGAAGATGGTAAGGTTATCAGAAATAAAGAAAGATTAGTGTGTAAGGGATATTATCAAGAAGAAGGAATTGATTATAATGAAACCTTTGCACCGGTAGCTAGAATTGATGCAGTCAGATTATTTTTGGCTTTTGCAGCACATAAGAACTACAAAGTATATTAAATGGATATTAAATGTGCATTTTTGAATGGAGATATTGAAGAGGGAGTTTACATTGAACAACTTGATGGATTTTCTTTGACATATAACAAAGATATGGTTTGCAGGTTAAGGAAAGCTTTGTATGGATTGAAGCAAGCTCCAAGAGCTTGGTATGCAAGATTGGATAAGTATCTTTTGAAGATTGGTTTTTCTAAAGGTAATGCTAATAGTAACTTATACTATAAAGTGACTAATGATGACATCTTGGCTATAGAAGTTTTTGTTGATGATATAATCTTTGGAGGAGAAGATGGATTATGTAAAGACTTTTCTATTAAAATGCAGCAAGAATTTGAAATGTCTATGATTGGTGAAATAAGATTCTTTTTAGGATTGCAAATTTCACAGACTAACAAAGGTATATTCTTAAGTCAATCCAAATACTTAAAAGAGTTACTAAAGAAATTTGGGATGGAGAACTCTAAACCGGTAAGCACACCTATGACTACAAATGACAAACTATCACTAAGGGACAAATCTACACTTGTTAATCCAACTCGATACAAATCTATGATAGGAGATTTACTATATTTTCCGGTACTTACAAGGCACTACAAATCTTGGATTATGGTATCCTATAGATGAAAACTTTGAACTATGTACATACATAGATACAAATTGGGCAGGAGATGTGGATGATAGAAAAAGCACCACCGATCGAGCATTCTTTCTTGGAAGAAGACTAGTTTCTTGGTTGATTAAGAAACAAAGTTGTACATCCTAATCAATAGCAGAATCAGAATATGTTGCAGCAGCAACTAACTGTACATAGGTACTATGGCTTAAAAAAATGTTGAAAGATATAAAGGTAAAATGCAAGGAACCCATAACTATCTATTGTGATCACACTGCAACAATTGATATATCTAAGAATCCGGTACTACATTCTAAAATAAAACATGTTTCCATCAAACTGAATTTTCTAAGGGAAAATGTTGAAGCAAAAGAAATCAAACTGCTTTATGTGAATACTAAAGAGCAGCTTGTAGATATTTTCACTAAACCTCTACCTAAGGAGACTTTTGAATATCTTAGAGAATAACTTGGGGTCATACCCCCACTGGTAGATACTTAGAGAGTTGATGTTTGTCATCAACCGACAGAATTAATAGAGAAATCTCTTTTACTTCGACTTTGATGAGGAAGCTACTTCTCAGGGGGAGTAGTTGGTATACTGAATTGGTTGGTATTTTGTATATGAACTTGGTTTCATTGTAACTTTGGCATTTGATGTCAAAGGGGGAGAGATTGGTATGGAAAAAAAAAGAAACAAGGAAACACATGTTACTCTCAGGGGGAGAGATTGTTACTTTGGGAGAGTTTACTTGTACTTTGGTAATTGTTAGTACTTTGGTATTTGGCATTTCTGTTTTGGCACTTTGATCGTTTTTCCATCTTGTGTTGCCATCAATGCCAAAGGGGGAGATTGTTGGTATTTTGGTATGGTTTTTTCATTGATGTCAACACCTACTAAAACTCTAGCACTTTGGAGAATCAACAACATTCACCGGCAAGCAAGTGACTTTTGCATAGTCACCGGTATCTGGTACACCAACAGGATATAATGATCATTGACACCTGGAATGGCATGGAAAACACCTGGTAATATCGAAGACATCGTTTGGAAATCTTATCTTGGAGAATTGTTTATTGGCATATTCGTATTTGCATATTTGCTATTATCGGCAAATAGGTCTAGGTTATGCACCGGTAGGTTTATCTTTTCCAGATCAACACAACATGCTATGGAGATGATTTATTATTGTTGTAAATGCATCAAGATGACATGTTGAATTGGTTATTGCATCAGATATTGTATTATTTGATTGTATTGTAATATCTTGTAGAGCCGACTTGCTAAAATTGGTCTTAGGTTATGGTATAAATGTAAGATCTTATTTGTAAGATCAGATGTGGAATGTGAAAAGTAATTATAAGAAGGTATATGCGAAAATAAGCAGAGCTATACACACAAACATCATTTGAAAGAGAAGCAAGGTTTTTGTGAAAGCATATCAGAACTACACCGGTACTGAATCCAGCATATGAAGATGCTATTTTGAGTAGTACATTCTTATTGGATTTAACCATCCAATTGTAGTCAGTGTGACTCCCATTTTGTGTTTGAGCAGTGAGATCTAGGGACTTGGCCTTTCTGCATGTGCAAACCCCATTTTTATACACTTACTATCTGTAGTAGTATCATCTGATTGTGGGTAAGGTTTCCCACCATGGTTTTTCCCCTTACAGGGTTTCCATGTACAAATATTGGTGTTATGTGTTGTGGATGACTTTATCTTTTTGTTTCATGCATTAATCTTTACTGGTATTGCAATTATTTGATAAAACTGTCCACCGGTATAACAGACTGGTTCACCGGTATTAAGCAGTAAATTGGTTAAGTTGTTTTTGGTTTAAATTTATTTGACAACTGATTCACCCCCCCTCTCAGTTGTCTCCAGGATCTAATAGCTGACATACATCATATCAAGATTATCAAATCAGTGGATCATATAGGATTTGAATCCATAACACATCAAAATGTGCACCGCAAGGTAAAAATGATTCCATAACCTAGTTCAATTATTTTTCCCACTAATCTATCTATCTAACATAACCCATCTTATTGAATTATAATGTTTATTAATACGATCAACCATGGTCAACTAAGTTAACCAGAGCTTGATTGGGGAGGGGCTCTACAATCTAGCCCAGATATCAGCAGAGAAGGGACAGTGGAAGAACAAGTGGTTAATGGTTTCCTCATTCTGCATATAAAGAAAACAAACATTGGGCATACACATTCCTCTTATTCTGAGGTTATCAATAGTTACAGTTTTATCTTGAAGGGAAGTCCAAAAAAATATATTAATTTTAGGAATTAGGCCCTTCACCTAGGCCTTAGCCTAGCAAGGATTCTCCAAATTAGAAAACTGCTGATTATAAAGAGAGGCAACAAAAAATTTACCATTAGCTATTAGTTTCCAGATCAGTTGATCATCATCATCCACCACCACCATGGAGTTCAAAATTTTATTCAAATTACCAAGGGAGGCATCAACTTGGGATAGTTCCTTCCACTGTCCATCATTCTAGTAATCACCCACCCTAGTGCCATATTTTTCCTTACACTAATTCTAAAATTTGCCCCAATCCAGACTTTCACTCAACGGGGAATCAAGCAACCAAGAATCTTCATAGAATTTAATGAAGTTTCCTTTCCCCACCTTCCATTTCACACCTTTGGCAATTAGCTCTCTTGTTCTTGAAACTTTTTTCCAGATATTAGAGCCAATTGGGATATCTTCAGCATTGAGGAAACTTTGAAGGGTAGGATATTGTCTTTTATACTTGTTTTCCCATATTAGTTTCCATTCTCCTCGGGTGTTATAACCTCTCCATATCTTCTTAGCCATAAGAAATTCATTCATGTCTCTTATTCTTCTAAGGCCAAGACCTCCCTTTCTTATAGGTTTACAAACCTTATCCCATGCAATCAGATTCATTATCTTCTTCTCCTCAACCCCTGTCCAAAGAATATTGGAAACATCACCCCCCAAAGAATTCTTTTACAGCATTGGAAACATTACCTCCCACAATATGCCAATACATTTGAAAAAAGAACATGGGAAAACCATCCGGGCCCAGGGCCTTATTACCTTCAAAGGAGTTGATAGCTTTTAGAATCTCATCATTGGAAGGAATAGCAGTGAGATATGAATTCTGATTTGCATCCAAGATAGAGGGGATGCAGTCTAGAAGGAATAATGTTTATCAAATGACTTGGTCTTTTTTTTTCCTTTTAATTAATGTCCACGATAGTCAGAATTTCGACGAATGCGGACACTTTTTCTATAAAAATTACAAATTTTATTGCCAATTCCTACTCCATCAAAACCAAATGTTGAATTATAGTCAGAATTCCGACGAATGCGTGTATTTTTTCAAAAAAAAAATCATATTTGGTCACAATATACCTTCTCCGTCGGAAACCTCCATCAGAATTTTAAGCCAAATGTATTAGTGAAAGGAACCTTTTGGTATGGTAACCTAATTGTTTTTTTAATGCTTGTTTTCATCAATGAGACTCCTGTTTTAAGAAGAGAAAATGGGCATTGGATATCCAGGTAGGGAGGAAATTAAAACAGTCTATTGCTACATTAGGTAGTCACAAAGATGACAAAGTATGGGGTTACTTTAAAGTATTTCAAAAGGCTATGAATTCTAGGATGAGGGTACATAAGCACATTGTCGAGAAGTACTCAACCGACATATGTTTCATGGTCAAGAAAGATGAAACTTTGTTGGAAGCTATAAAACCCTAGAAGATTTGGATTGAGGAAATGGGTTATGAAGTTGATGTTAGCATTTGCATGAAGATTGCATTAATGATATCATATGTTGTCATTGATGTCAATTGAACTGGTAATGATATTAATAATATTTTTGTTATTATTGATATTGTCTTGTAACTGGTAGGAAGAGCTTTTTGAAGGATATTGTAAACCAGTATGTAAGTTTGTGTGTTGAACCAGTAAACCAATGTATAAGGTTAAATCCTATCTATGTAATGTAACTGGTAAACCCTACCAATTGTTTTTGCTAAACCCCAACCGATTAAGGTTGTTGAATTGGTTATGCTAGTTTATAATCTGATTGTGACACATAAGGTCAATGTATGAAGAAAAGTTCAAATTGTTTTCGCGTGTTTGTTTGTTTATCAAGTGAAGGATCAAAGTGTATTGCATCTAATGCAAAGTGCGTGATGAATTATTGAGCTCGAAGAAGTGGTAATCAAAGAGCGGTTGAGGTTTTCTTGATTGATGTGAAGAGATTGCTATGAAATCTAATGGTCATGCTTGTACCGACTTGTTTGTAATCTCAATGATGAGAGGATTAGATTTTTGTTGTGTTATCGACCTAATTGGTTTGTATTTAAGGTCAATGAAGTTGTTTTGTTTTAGTGTTGGAAAGAGTTGGAAGAAATCAGTTGAGTGTGTGGTTGCCGAACTATAGAATAAGTTTATAGTTTGAGTAAAGGTAGATAGAAGCTTAAATGGATCTAATCAAGCAAATGTAGTACTATTCAGACAGATCAAGAAACACCTGTTATTTTCTGACAATTACAGTAGAATTGAAATCCCCTAACCGGGTAAGCTCTAACAAGATTGGTTACTTATTAAATCCTCTAACAAGGTGGTCCATTAGATTGGTTTCTCAAATCCTCTATTGAGGTTACTCCTTATAAGGTATTTTCTTCTAACAAGGCATTTGTAGTCAATCCCTTAACTGGGTGATTCCTAACATGATCAGTTCTTAACAGGACTTTTGTAGAAGCTTTAATAGGTTAGGCTCCTAATAGGGTGAGCTTCAGAAGAGTTCAAATATTTTCTTATGAATCCCATATCACCGTGGTTTTTACCTATTTGGGTTTTCCACGTATAAATACTTGTGTCATGTGGTGAATGCATTATGGTTATGATCTTATTGTTGATTTGATTAACTACTTAACTATTTCTAATAAGGCATGATAACTGGAAGCATTGAGAAATGAAGCATTTGGATGTTTACAAGTTAAATGTTGTTTACTGTTAAGTTGCTATAATAGTCAACTAGTATTCTTATGAGTATTTATCTTGACAATGGTATTTCATTGATAAGTTTACTTTGAGTGATTGAGTTTGAGTTTGGGAAGTTTGTATCAGTTTTTCTATTTAATGATTCACCCCCCCTCTCAGTAATCTACTAGCTACTTATTCTTTTATCATACCATCAATTGGTATTAGAGCTATCTCAGGTCCTTTAAGGTCTAAGCCTAACAGCTTGAGGAAAAGATCTGCTAGATCATGATGAAGAAGGAAGGTCCGAAGTTCAATAGAGAAAAATATAGGATAGGGAGAGACATAATAAATATTTATATCAAGAGTCTAGGAAGTCCATATTGGGATCATGTAGATACCAAGTATATTGCACCTACTGGAACTCTAATTGATGATCAGAAGAAAGAACAACAAGAAAATCATCAAGCATTGGAAGTTATTATCAATTCCCTATCTGATGCTAAATATGTAGATGTTAATGGTCTTGAAATTGCATATGAAGTATGGAAAAAACCTGAAGAGATTTATAGTGGTGATGATCATGTTAAGATTGCTAAAGAGGAGAGTCTAAGAGAAAATTTTTATGACATAAGGATGTTTGAAGGTGAGAATATCTAGCAGTATGGTCAAAGGATAAAAGAGAGTCGGTGAAATTAAGAGTGCAGGAGGGAAAGTGGAAGATGCCATAGTGGTTAGTAAAGTACTAAGTTCCATGCTACTAGCCTATTTTATTTGAGTTACAGCTATTCAAGAGCTAAATTCCATTGACAAAACTAAGGTAACTCTTGACTTCATCATTGGCAAGCTTACTGCTTTTGAATTAAACGATTATGATGGTAGTGTACAAAAATCTGAGTGCATTTAGAGATTTGTTTCTAACCCATCTGTAAGAAAAAGTAGAGATACTAGTCATGGTTATGAATCCAAATCTAGCAGAGATGTTGATGATGAATACAATTTAGTGGAGCTTGAAGCATTGTTGGCAAACCGATTGCCTAGAGGCACTGGTAAATATAGAGGTAAATTACCTTTAAAATGTTTTGCATGCAACAAGATTGGTCACATAGCAGCTAATTGTCCTAATGGTAAAAATGAACACAAGAAAGAAAAATTCAAGAAGTATAAGGGAAAACGCAAGAGAGATTGTCTTATTTCTATTGATAGTGGTATCACTAATGAAGAATTTGATGATGATGCTAGTGAAGATATTGTGTTTGTAGCTATTAAGGAAGAGATATCAGACCAGAAGGCATTAGTATTTAGGATGGATAACTTTGATGATTGGATCATTGATAGTAGTTGTTCACATCATATGACTGGTGATCAGAGTAAATTTATTTCCTTGAAGGAATTTAATGGTGTTGTTGTTAGATTTGGTAATGACTCACCCTGCATGGTTAAAGGTAAGGGAGTTATTTCTCTGAATGGGAAGAGTAGTGCAGATGATGTCTACTAGGTTGAAGGTCTAAAGCACAATCTTTTGAGTGTGGCACAACTCAATGACAAAGGATACCCCCTGGAGTTTAAAAATGGCATGTGCAAAATCTTTGACAACAAAGGTGAATTGATTCCAACCAGGAAACAAACTAAAGGTAATCTATTTCATCTTAATTCTAAAGTTAGCAACTGTTTTATTGCAAAAATAGATGATAGTTGGCTTTGGCATACGATATTTTATCATATAAACTTTGATAACATTGTTAAAGTGAGTAAGTACAAGATAGTGAGAGGTTTGCCTTAGTTAGACAAATCAGTTAATGCTCTTTGCAAAGAATGCCAGTTAGGAAAGATAACTTCTTCAACTTTCAAAAGAAAATCCTTTTCAATGGAGCACTTGTTAGATTTGGTTCATACAGATCTTTATGGACCCATAAGAACAAAAATCATTCAAGGTGACAGATGTTTCATGATGCTCACTTATGATTGCTCAAGGATAATGTGGGTGACATTCTTGAAAGATAAGACTGAATCTTTTGGTAAGTTTAAAGCATTCAGGGCCTTAATTAAGAAAGAGAGTGGTAAGAAGATAAAATGTCTAAGGACAGATCAAGGCGGTGAATTTATTTCTAAGGAATTCACTAGGTACTGTGAAGAGAATGGTATTAAATAATATCTTTCTGCACTAAGGAAACCATAGAAGAATGGTATAGTAGAAAGGAACAATTGGTCAATTATTGAAGCTGCTAGAATAAAATTGATACAAGGAGGTGTACCAAAAACCTTTTGGAGAGAATCTGTCAGCATAACTATTTACACAATGAACCCGGTTTTGGTAAAGAGAGGTAAGGAAAAGAATCCTTATGAATATTGGTATGGAAGATCACCTAATGTTAGCTATTTTAAGATATTTGTAAGAAAATGTTTTATTAAGAGAGGTGATTACATTAGAAAATTTGAGGCTCAGAGTGATGAAGGCATATTTCTTAGCTCTTCCACCAAGAGTAAGGCCTACAAATGTTTTAACAATGAGACATAAAAAATTATTTAGAGTGTTGATGTTTGAGTGGATGAATTTCTTCAAGTCTTAGAAGGAACCAGTTCAAATAAAAAGGATGAAGATACTTGAATTTTGTTTTTGAAACTAGAAACTATGAAATCTAAAACCAGCAAAGAAAATCCAGATGCAACAATCCAACCAAAATAGATAAATTTAGAAGAGGATGATGACAAAGAAGAAATTGAACCTAAAGATAATGATCATTTTATCCCTAGATATGTGAAATTGAATCATAATCTTGAGCAGATTATTGGAGATAAGGATGTTGGAGTACTAACCAAAAGAAGAATCAGATAGAACTCTTGAATGATCTCCACAATTGAACCAAGAACTACTAAGGAGGCATTTGGTGATGATCAATGGGGTAAAGCTATGGAAGAGGAATTGGATCAAATTGAGAAGAACAACACTTGGACCCTAGTACCTCAACCGATAAATAAGAATGTTATAGGTACTAAATGGGTATACAGGAACAAGTTGAATGAAGATGATGTTGTAGTTCACAACAAGGAAAGATTAGTCTGCAAGTGTTATGCACAAGAAGAAGGAGAAGATTATGACCAAAAATTTGCACCAGTACAAAGACTGGAAGGTGTCATAACTTTACTTGCATTTGTACCCCATAAGAAGTTCAAGGTATATCAGATGGATGTTAAATCTGCATTTTTGAATGGGATATTGGAAGAAGAGGCATGTTAGATTCAATGACACTCCTAAAAACACTAAGAGGGGGGGGTGAACCAATGTCTAATCGGGTATTGGAATATTTAAACTTATTTATGCCTTTGCAACCCAAAACAATGTACCGGTAAACAAGAAATAATGCAGTAAAGAGAAATAATCGAGACAACATAAATGCACACCATAACACAAAATATTTTAACGAGGAAACCCGGTGTGAGAAAATAGTTGGTGGGATTTGTGACCCACAGTATTTACTCATTAACCAATATGAATAAATATTACTTACAATAGGGGCCTGGACATGCAAATAGGCCAACAACCTGGAGTGCACTACTCAAAAGAGTCTCACTAACTACAATATGGATAATTAAATCCAATACAATGTATTGCTCAAAATAGCATCTCTAATGCCTCGTTCAGTACCAATTTAATCTCAGTCATATACCATAACCAAAAACCTTTCGCTGTCCAACAATAATATTTTGTCCTTCTTCCTTACAATTCCATTCCTATATTCCTATCCATTACATTACAAAAATGATCTATAAGATCTCATACATATATGAGTCTATTACAATACACCAAGTCGGCTTACAAATAATTAATTATATCTACAATAAAATTCATATAAGAAAAACTTTATCCCATGTCGACTTGAGTGTCTGTATACTTGATTTCTAGTGTAATCTAGATGTCGATGAAAGTGTATGTCAGTGCCGATGCCTACTGGTGTATGATGTCTATGATGTCGGTGCATGTGTAGAAACTTGTTGCCGGTTGGTTGCCAGTTGGTTGCCATCAATGACAACATCAACTATTCTCATTAGAGTGTAGAATACCAACAATCTCCCCCTTTGGCATTGATTGAAAAACTCATGAGAAATATCCAAAACTACTATCAAAAAATGAAATCCAAAAGAAGTGTGCTCCCCCTGAGCAAGTGATCTCCTCTGTGCATTTTTTTTTCATACTACTTATTTTTCTCCATACTACTCCCCCTTTGGCATCAATGACACAGGATGTCAAAAATAATCAAAGAATACAAATATGCTACCTCATAGCCTGTAACCGGTTGGTTCCAATATGAAAAATGTCTGCCAAACTTAGATTTAGGCTCTACATGAATTTGTTACTATCAGAGAGAATTGTCTTAGTTCATTGGATCATGCCAGTCAGACAGTGCATCTGTTGCTCTGGTGATCATTCACCTTGAACTGTTGCCTTTGATAGCACAACCCACTGAGTAATGAGACTGTCCAATCTTGGACCAAGTTTACTTTTGAGTTCTTGGGCCTTTAACCTTATCCTTTCTTTCTCTTTCTAAAGTTTCTCTAACTTTTCCTCATACACTACCATTTCCTGCTCAAAAACTGAGGTAAGTTCCAAAGAACCTATCATATTATCCGTAATGTCATCTATCTCCTTTTGTGTCTTCTTGATTTCCTCATCTATATCCTCAGTCAAATGGTGAGGCTTGCAAGCTTCTCTATACAACTCCTTATATTCCAAAATTGTTGGGTTGAGTACCAGTAATAATGAATCCATATGCTCATTAAAATCTTTGATGGTTTTCTCAAATAATTCTCCTTTCTCTTTATCCACTCTTTCCTTTATAGTATCCTCATTCACCTTATCTATAGTTATGACATTTTCAGCAATGAATTTGGACAACATGTCCAATTTACCTACAGAACCATTAATGTGATCTATCTTATAGGTAGGTGCAATAATCTTCAAGATAGGTAATGTTTTATCAATAGCCTTAAATGCTAAGGCATTTCAATCTATTATCCTCTTGATAGAATCCAATAGAACATCTGTTATGTTCGTGGGTTTGAATTCTCCTATTGATGTGCTCGGTTATGCTATGGATTTCCTTTTGATAGATACTTGCCCAATTACCTTCACTGTTTCCTCCTTATTTCCATCAATTGCCTCCTCTTTTACATTTTCTTTCGGTTTCTCTGTCTGTGTTTATACCTCTGCCTCTAATGATTTCTCAGTGTTAGTGACCTTATCATTTGCTAGTTTCTTTGTCTTTGGTTCCTTATCTTTTGTCAGTATCTCAGTCTTTTGAGAGTCAACAATGTGTGTTGGTATCTTAGAGATCTTACTATCCTTTGTTGGCATTGTGTTTTCATTGATGTCAACCGGTATGGGATGACCACCGGTAGATGAGATGTATGTGCAACATTGATATGAAGGAGTATAGTATGTGATAGCTTGGATATCACCTTGTGTTGTTGAACACCGGTAAAGGTAAAGAAGATGCTCAAAAAATTCATCAGTACACAAGTTAGCACCTAACTTGTGTCATGAGATGGAGAAGTGTTTTGAGTGGTTGCTTGTGACGAAGATGTAGAATGTTATTTGAACCACTTCAACATTGAAGGAAGAATTCATCATGCAAAGCAATGACTGATAGTAAATGTGCTCACATCAGATCACATGAAGAGCATTACAGGATGTAGAAGATAAGGTGTTACCTCATCTAGCAAGAGGAGCTTATCTTCTATTATGCATTGAGTTCATCATAGTTTGGAGAGATAAGAGTGAAGAGGTAAAGGCAAACACTTGAAGGATTACACCGAATCCACTGGTGAATTAAAGGAATGCCCTAAGTCATTGAGATTGGGGTTATGCACTAGATTAGAAGAGAAGGCATGATGCCAGTATAAAGGAAGTATAAAGTGTTTGTCATCTTGACAAACCGATTGTGATATGGTCAAAGCTAATCAGGGAAAAGGCAAGGTTGAGTAGATGCAAATAGAGGAATCTGAACTGACTGAAAGAAGATGGAGCCTTGAGAAAGAATGATGACATGGTGTCATCAAGAGTGGTAACCAGTATGTAAGTCTACTAGTTATATAAGCAAGGTGCAATTGTAGAAGACCTCCCTATTGTGAGAATGAACATACTTAGGACTTATCAGTCTAGAGACCAATTTGAGAGTTCCATCAACAATTCAAGATGAGAGTAGATATGACAAGGTAATCGATAGAATGGTTGAGACCGAAAGGGTTAGAAAATTAGAAGAAGTAAGAAAATGTTAGGGTGGTTGGTCAGTGATCCTACTTGGACTGACTTGAAGTGCCTAACTGGTAGATAGTCGACATGGAGTCAACATAGCAAACCCAAGTTTGGATAAAGATAGAATGTACATTGACAGGGTTGTTGCAGTGTTGGTCAGCTTTAATGAAAGACCACACAAATCATGGGACTTGCTATAGAGCAATTGCAGGGGTTTGAGGCTCGAGGTATGGAAGACAACTACGAGCTAGCTAAGAGAGATTGAGAAGATTGAGGCGATGAAGGAAATAGCCTGATAGATCTTTCATGACTAGCCAAAGGATTTCTATGAGGGTAAAAAGCAAATTGCTAGGAATGAAAGGCATGATCGAGGAGGTGTGACTATGGTAGAGATATGCATTCAGATGTCAGAAAGATTAGATCATGTAAGATCTTATTGGATTTGATTTGCCTCGAGGATGGCAAGGAAACCCTAACCGCTTGAACATTGAATTGGCTTTTGGCAGGAAATTTGGGCTATAATTAAAAAGGCCAAAGAGATTATTGGTGTTGCTGCAAAGGGAGAATATTATGTTGTTGTGAAGTGGAAGACTTCTGCAAGTAAGAACAAGATCAGCTAAGTGCTTAATGAACATCTAAGAAGAGAGTGAGAGTGAACCTGGTTGAAGCCTTCAACTGGTTGGAGAGAAGAACCGGTAGTTCTTATACCGACAAAGTGTGATACCGGTGATGTGCAGAGAGTGAGTTGTAGATCCAGCAGAGAAGCAGCAAGTGTAGAGCAGGAAGAAGAGTGAGTCAGTAAAGGAGAGAAGGTACTTCATCGACTGAGTAATATATTTGATAAGGTTGCAATATTCACTTGTAACATGATAACAACTAATGTATTTGAAGTTTGCATTATGAACACTAAGTTGTAGCTCAGTGCAGGGGTTGATGCTCCTTTGGGTTGTAGCCCATAAATCTGATAGGGGTTGTAGCTCCTTGGGTTGGTGCCCTAAAGTTAGGGGTTGTATCTCCTTGGGTTGGTGCCCTAAAGTCAGGGGTTGGTGCTCCTTGGGTTGGTTCCCTAAACTTTGTAACCGTGTTTTACTATGAGGTTGGATTGGAGCAGTAGACTCCAACAACATTGCTCACCAAGGTTTTTCCCATCTTGGGTTTTCCTCATATATACTGGTTTTGTGTGATGTCTCCTTGTGTGTGTGTGTGTATTTGAGACTACATTGTGCTTGATCCAAAAACTGGTGTTGCTCAAAAAGGAAAGCTAAAAGGAAAAGTTTTGAGAACCACTGATTCACCACCTCCCCCTCTCAGTGGTGTATTATGTCTAACATCCTTAACATCATCTGACTTAACCTTTGTAGTCTCTTTATCCACAACAATGTTTGTATCTTGTGTATCCACATTCATGGTAAAAATTATTTCAAACTCCGGGTTAGTATCATCATGAATCACTTCTATAGTTTCCTTATCTGGTGGATTTTCTGTATGTACCGGTGATGCTGAAGTTAATGGAGGGGTGTCCTAAGTTGGTGGAGGGATGTTATATGTTACCTTTATAGCAGGTACACCACCAATCTTGCCTTTCCCTTTTTCCTTTTGGTACACCTTAGCAAAAGACTTATCTATTTTTGGTCTTTCATTTTCCTCTTTCTTTTCCTTTTCAACAAAAAATATATCCCAATTGTCTATAGTTTCATCAGCAATCTCTTTCACTCTACCAGCCATTAGGCTAACCCGCTGGTGTCCATTGATAAAAACTAACCAGTTTGCTTTAGAAATTAGCTCATCAATTTCCTCTCTAGAGTTTAAAGGGTACATTGCCAATAATGCTTCAACTTTTACCTTTTTATCTAATTCTATCACTAACATTCTTTTAGCTGCTATTCTTAGATATAAGTCATTTGGTAGATCCTCTACAACTTCAATCAAAACCTTCTTATATATTATCTAAATGCAAAATTCTACTAGCCTCTATTATTTCCTTGTCTGAATCTTTGTAAGAATGACAATATTTATTTACATTGCAAACTTTTCCATCCTATGTTATCTCATTTACCAGTTCCTTTGGTGTCTTAGTCTATTTCTTCTTTGGTGTTAGCTTCTTTTTAGGATTCCTTACAGCTTGTTGCTTGTTCCTCAAATTTCTAGTCCTTTTGGGAGAAGGAGAGGGTACTAGTGAGGGTTTCCTCTTCTTTCTTTCAACTCTTTTTAACTCTACTGCTATCCCACTATCTATATCCGAAGAAGTAACAATTGGTGAAACATGAGCTTTCGGTTTCAATCCTTCTAGTTCACTAGCAGATATACCACTTATGTTCATTACATTTTCCTTAATTTCCTTAGCCATCTGGGATTCATCTCGGATAAAATTTTCTCTTCTTTTCCTTCTCTTTTGCATTGAGACAACACTCTCAATGGTTTTAGCACTACCAAAGAATTTCTCAGATGGTTCCTTATGTGCATCAAGTAGTGTTTTAGCATATGTTTCAAGAACTTTTAGGTCAACTTCTATCCATGTCTCATCTCATTTGACTATAAAGAAGATTTGCTTGTCATACTTGTCTATTATGCTCTAGGGTAACCTTTCTCTAGCTCTCATTTTAGTCAGAAAGTTTTTGAAGTAATTTGCTATAATGTTGTCACTGTTAGTGTTAGGTCCCAGTGGCAACTAAGAGGGGGGTGGTGAATTAGTTGTCTAATTTTATTTAACCAAAAACAACTTAACCAAATTATCACTTAATACCAATGAACCAGTCTGTTATACTGGTGGATAGTTTTAATAGATAAATGTAGTACCAGTAAAGATTAATGCATGAAACAAAAGGACAAAGTCATCCACAACACATAACACCAATATTTGTACGTGGAAACCCTATAAGGGGAAAAACCACGATGGGAAACCTTATCCACAATCAGATGATACTACTACAGATAGTAAGTGTACATAAATGGGGTTTGCACATGTAGAAAGGCCAAGCGCCTAGAGCTCACTTCTCAATCACAAATGGGAGTCACACTGACTACAATTGGATGGTTAAATCCAATAAGAATGTACTGCACAAAATAGCATCTTCATATGCTGGATTCAGTACCAATGTAATTTTGATATGCTTTCATAAAACCCTAGCTTCACCTTCAAATGATGTCTGCATGTATAGCTCTACTTAATCTCACATATACCTTCACTCAAGTCTATTTCTCATTCCACACTTGATCTTATAAGTAAGATCTTACATTTATACCATAACCTAAGACCAATTTTAGTAGGTCGGCTCTACAAGATATTACAATAAAATCATTTTACAAATGATACAATATCTGATGCAATAACTGATTCAACATGTCAGCTTAAAGTATTTACAACAATAATTTATCATTTCCATAGCATGTCGTGCTGATATGGAAAAGATAAACCTGCTGCTGCATAACCTGGACCTATTTGCTGGTAACAACAATAATGCAAATACAAATATGTCAATAAGCAATTCTCCAAGTTAAGATGTCAAAACAATGTCTTTGACATTTCCAAGTGTTTTCCCTATCATTCCAAGTGCCAGTGATCATTATTTCCTACCGGTGTACCATATACTGGTGACTGTGCAAAAGTCACTTGCTTGCCGGTGAATATTGTTGGATCTCACTTGCTTGCCGGTGAATATTGTTGGATCTCCAAAGTGCTAGAGTTTTAGTAGGTGTTGACATCAATGACAAAACCATACCAAAATACCAACAATCTCCCCCTTTGGCATTGATGGCAACACAAGATGGAAAAACCATCAAAGTGCCAAATACAAAAACCAATAATCTCCCTAAAGTAACAATCTCTCCCTGAGAGTAACATGAGTTTCCTTATAATTTTTTGTACCAATCTCCCAAAAGATAATGTGTTTTTCCATAGATATCAATCCCCCTTTGACATCAAATTCCAAAGTTACAACAAAAGCAAGTTCATATGTAAATACCAATTAATACCAATATATCAACTACTCCCCCTTTGAAGTATCTTCCTCATCAAAGCTGGAGTAAAAGATTTCTCTGTGAATTCTGTCGGTTGATGACAAGTATCAACTCTCTAAGTATCTACCAGTGGGGTATGACCCCAAGTTGTTCTCTAAGATATTCAAAGGTCTCCTTAGGCAAAGGTTTAGTGAAAATATCTGCAAGTTGCTCTTTAGTATTCACATAAACCAGTTTTATTTCTTTTGCTTCAACATTCTCGCTTAGAAAATTCAATTCGATTGAAACATGTTTTGTTTTAGAATGTAATACCGGATTCTTAGATATATCAATTGCTATAGTGTTATCACAATAGATAGTTATAGGTTCCTTGCATTTTACCTTTAAGTCTTTCAACATTTGTTTAAGCCATAGTACCTATGTATAGTTAGTTGCTGGTGCAACATATTCTGATTCTGTTATTGATAAAGATGTACAACTTTGTTTCTTACTCAACCAAGAAACTAATCTGCTACCAAGAAAAAATGCTCCGCCTGTGGTGCTTTTTCTATCATCAATGTCTCCTGCCCAATTTGTATTTGTGTATGCACATAGGTCAAAGTTTTCATCCCTAGGATACCATAATCCAAGATTTGTAGTACCTTGCAAGTACCAGAAAATCCTTTTTACTACTGATTCATGATTTTCTCTAGGATTACTCTGAAATCTTGAAACAATACATACTGCATTCATAATATCAGGTCTGGTTTGTGTCAAATACAGTAAACCTCCTATCATAGATTTGTACCTTGTTGGATTAACAGGTGTAGATTCATCCCTTAAAGATAGTTTGTCATTTGTAGTCATAGGTGTGCTTACCAATTTAAAGTTTTCCATCCCAAATTTCTTTAGTAACTCTTTTAAATATTTTGATTGACTCAAGAATATTCTTTTATCAGTCTAAGATACCTGCAATCCTAAAAAGAATCTTATTTCACCAATCATAGAAATTTCAAATTCTTGCTGCATTTTGATAGAAAAGTCTTTACACAATCCATCTTCTCCTCCAAAAACTATATCATCAACAAAAACTTATATAGCCAAGATGTCATCATTAGTCACTTTGTAATATAAGTTACTATCTACATTAACTTTAGAAAAACCAATCTTCAAAAGATACTTGTCTAATCTTGCATACCAAGCTCTTGGAGCTTGCTTTCCTTTACCTACAAACCATATCTTTGTTATCTGTCACACAAAATCCATTAGGTTGTTCAATGTAAACTTCCTTTTCAAGATCTCCATTCAGAAATGCACATTTAATATCCATCTGATATACTTTGTAGTTCTTATGTGCTGCAAAAGCCAAAAACAATCTAACTGCCTCAATTCTAGCTATTGGTGCAAAGGTTTCATTATAAGCAACTCCTTCTTTCTGAGAATATCCATTACACACTAGTCTAGCTTTATTTCTAATAACCTTACCATCTTCATTTAGTTTGTTTCTGAATACCCATTCGGTTCCAATTACATTTTTATCTTTAGGCCGGGGAACTAATGTCCAAGTGTTGTTTTTCTCAATTTGTTCTAATTCTTCTTCCATAGCTTTAGTCCAATACTTATCTTCACATGCCTCATTAACTGATGATGGTTCAATTTGAGAAATAAGACATGCCTCTTCATTTGCCAATCTTCCTCTTGTCATAACTCCTTTATGCTTGTTTCCAATAATCTGATCTTCAGAATGATTTAGTCTTACATACCGGGGTGTCTTTGTTTGCTGTTGTTCCTTAGTTACAGTGGAATTTTCGGATGATACAAGTGTAACTGGATCTTCACTCTGTACCGGTGGATTCAGTGTAGGTTCATTTAGAATTTCTGTTACTGGTTCAGAATCTATGTACCTTGAAGTTCCTCTGAATTGTTCATCAATCTTCACATTTGTACTCTCAACAATTTTCTGCAATCTCTTGTTAAAACATCTATATGCTTTACTCTTAGATGAATAACCAACAAATATTTATTCATCACTTCTAGGATCAAATTTCCCAATGTACTCATCTCTTCTAATGTAACATTTACTTCCAAATATTCTAAAATATTTAAGAGTAGGAGTAATACCAAACCATAATTCATGAGGGGTCTTACCCGTTTCACCTTTGATGTAAACTTTGTTGAATGTATAGACCGATGTGCTTACTTCCTCTCTCCAATATACATGTGGTAAGTTTGCTTCTGATAGCATACTTCTAGCTGCATCCAAGATAGTTCTATTTTTCCTTTCAACAACTCCATTCTGCTATGGTGTTCGAGGTCCTAATATTTGTCTTCTGATTCCATTCACTTCACATAATGCATTAAATACCTTAGATGTAAATTCTCCTCCTTGATTTGATCTTAAACATTTGATTTTCTTGCCAGTTTCATTTTCAACCATTGCTTTGAACAATTTAAACTTTCCAAGTGCTTCTGATTTCTCTCTAAGAAAAGTAACCCAACACATTCTAGAATAATCATCAATGATTAGCATGAAATATCTATCACCTTGTAAGCTTTTGGTTCTAGCTGGACCACATAAATCAGTATGAATTAAATCAAGAGCATTATTGGATTTTTCTGGAATACTTTTAATACTAGCTCTAACTTGTTTTCCAAATTGACATTCCTTACATACTATATTATGAGGTTTGACAATTTTAGGTAAGTCTCTAACTACCTTAGTAGTACTGATTTTTATCATGCAATCAAAGTTTACATGACAAAGTCTCTTATGCCATAGACAACTTTCATCAATGTGTGCAATCAAGCATGTCTTTTCACTATTGTTTGAATGAAAGATATTACCTCTAGTCTGATTACCGATTGCAATTTCTAAACCAGTTCTATTCATGATTTTGCATTTTATATTTTTGAATTGTAACTGAAATCCTTTCTCAACTAATTGACCAACACTCAAAAGCTTATGTTTTAAACCTTCAACATAGTAGCCATTGTCAGTGTTATGCTTACCATCAAGAGATATTGAACCCTTACCTTTGATTTGACAAGCTTTGTCATCTCCAAATCTTACTAAGCCTCCATTATATTCTTGAAAGTTCAAGAATTTACCTTTATCTCCTGTCATATGATGTGAGCATCCAGAATCAATGATCCATTCATCTTTTACTTCAATTTTAGTTGCTAAGGCCTGCTCTACCGGTTGGACTGCAGGTGCCAGTTGATCTTCAGTTATAGCAACAAAAACCCATCCATTGTCTGCTGGATCATCATCAGAATCATTAGCCACTCCTTCATCAACTACATAACAAGATTTGTCTTTATTCTTTTTGAATCTATATTTCTGATATTCAAGGTTAGGCTTGTATGTCCTTCTATCTTATTCTCTTAGTATAGCATGTCTATCAGGGCATCTTGAAGCCATATGAACAATCTTATTCCAGTTAAAACATTTAAAGGGTGCTTTACCTTCATACTTACTCTCAACTAGACCTTTAGGAATTTTTCTTGCAAATAGTGCTTCAAGCTCTTCAAGTTCTTCATTTTCTTTCCTACTTTCCTCAAGTTCTCTTGCATAAAAGGCTTTCCAATGAGATTTGTCAAATGATGTTGATGATTTAAAGGCTAAATTTGTCTTCATAGTAGCAACAAGACCAAATTCCTCAATTTCAAAGGCTAAAAGTTTTCCAATCAATGTATCCCTAGTTACTGATGTATTAAGCATTGTTCTTAACTCATTTATAGAAATAACCTTCATTTTATATGCCAGTGGCAATCCTCTTAAAACTTTTGAAACAATTTCATCTTCACTTAAGGTTCCTCCACAACATTTAATACCCAAAACAATTTCATCAACTCTTTCCATAAAAGCAGAAATCCTTTCATCTTCTTCCATTTTTAGATTTTCATACCTGACCCGAAAGCTTTCAAGTTTTGCAATTTTGAATGTGGAATCTCCTTCATTTAGTGTTTCCAAATGATCCCAAATAGCTTTAGCAGTTGATCTGTCTGATAATCCAATGATTTGCTGATCTGTTAATGCGCTCAAAAGTACTTCTCTTACTTTGCAATCATTTTCCTCATCTTTAGTCAGGTTAGGTGGATTAGGTTGACTGGAAGTAGCAGTAGTATAACCATTCTTTGTAACATCCCAGATGTCATTTCCAATACAATTTAGATGTGTCTCCATTCTGATCTTCCATATGCCATAGTTGGTTCCATCAAGTTTAGGACTGTCCTTCCTGAAATAGTTAGTAGACATTGGATCTCCTCAAGCTGTTAGACTTTTGTAGAAAGAGGACTGAGCTCTGATACCAATTGCTAGGTCCCAGAGGCAACTGAGAGGTGGGGGGTGAATTAGTTGTCTAATATTATTTAACCAAAAACAACTTAACCAAATTATCACTTAATACTGGTGAACTAGTCTGTTATACTGGTGGACAGTTTTAATAGATAAATGCAGTACCAGTAAAGATTAATGCATGAAACAAAAGCACAAAGTCATCCACAAGACATAACACCAATATTTGTATGTGGAAACCCTATAAGGGGAAACACCACGATGGGAAACCTTACCCACAATCAGATGATACTACTACAGATAGTAAGTGTACATAAATGGGGTCTACACATGTAGAAAGGCCAAGCGCGTAGAGCTCACTACTCAATCACAAATGGGACTCACACTGACTACAATTGGATGGTTAAATCCAATAAGAATGTACTACATAAAATAGCATCTTCATATATTGGATTCAATACCGGTGTATTTCTGATATGCTTTCATAAAAGCCTAGCTTCCTCTTCAAATGATGTCTGCATGTATAGCTCTGCTTAATCTCACATATACCTTCACTCAAGTCTATTTCTCATTCCACACTTGATCTTACAAGTAAGATCTTACATTTATACCATAACCTAAGACCAATTTTTGTAGGTCGGTTCTACAAGATATTACAATAAAATCATTTTACAAATGATACAATATTTGATGAATAACCGATTCAACATGTCGGCTTAATGCATTTACAACAATAATTTATCATTTCCATAGCGTGTCATGCTGATCTGGAAAAGATAAACCTGTCGGTGCATAACCTGGACCTATTTGTCGGTAACAACAAATATGCTAATATGAATATGTCAATAAGCAATTCTCCAAGTTAAGATGTCAAAACAATGTCTTCGACATTTCCAAGTGTTTTCCCTGTCATTTTATTTCCTGTCGGTGTACCATATACCGGTGATTCTACAAAAGTCACTTGCTTGCTGGTGAATATTGTTGGATCTCCAAAGTGATAGAGTTTTAGTAGGTGTTGACATCAATGACAAAAGCATACCAAAATACCAATAGTTAGAGTCCATATCAGTGATAGCTTGCTTGATTTGTTTTCCTACTGAGATGTCATATCCAAAGTCCTTATGACCAATGTCAGGTATCTCTTTGGTGAAGTAAAGCATTAGACACACAAGTAGGTTGCCAAAATGAAAAGTCCCTTTCTTGTTACCCTTAATCATTTTTAGGTTGTCTATTAGTTCATCTTTAAGCCATTCACAAATATCAATCTTAGCATTGTTCTTTACCATCTCATATGCACTATGAATACATAAGCTGGAAATTGAATTCACTTTGTTTGCATGAGTTACTTTGTATCCAAGTACCATACTCACATATCTTACATTAGCATCAGTAATGTCATTAACCCTCAGAGATCTGTTGTCAGATGTAGCTCCAGTTAACTCTATAACTCCCTTGTTAGGTATCTTCTTGGTTTTTTGGGCCTACTACTGGTTAAGGGTAAGCCAGTAACTGCCTTGATTGCTTCCTTAGAGATTTTAAAAATAGAGTCAAGCCACAAGAACTCTCCATGAACTCTACTCAGAACTAGATGGACTACCTCATTAGAAATTTAGGTATGTATAGTATCTCGATGAATCCTAAGTCTTCAACTATCTTATGCTTTAGTTTAATTAAACCTTGCTCATCAGTAATGACACCACTATACATGTTCTCCAAATCATTGGTTCCTAGATTTTCTATGTTGCAGTGAAAGTAGATTCTAAGGTCTTCAACAAAAGTGTCTCCCTTCAGAATTTTCAAAAAAGCTCCGATAGAATCATCTTGCTTGGAAATTTCAGGGATGATTTTAAACACAAGCCTAGGGTGCTTATCATTTTCCACCATAGTAGGGTTTGCAATAAACTCAAGTATAGAAGATGAAGATGACATTTCGAAAGATAAATACCTCTTGCTTGAAATCCTTGGATGCCTGAAAAACACTTTATAGCTTGCCTTTAGAATGCCTTTGCTCAATTTTGCACTGTCTGAATGCTTTAATGATTGGTGGATGAAATTGAGGGTTTTCTGGTGCTTTATACCTAAAAATTCTTTCCAACTACCATATTAAATCCTTGTCGATTAAGTGAAATATTAACACATATGCCGGTAAAGAAGAAATGTATCTTCTTCCCATCAATCGAGGGTAGAATGCATGATTTTCAACTTGTTGCCATACCCCCTATGGATTATTCCTTAGTTAGAAGAAGAATCTCCTATCAGTAGAGGGTTACTCTATTCAACTGGTGTAGAGTCAAATTCATCAACTTTCTGATCTCCCTCCTTAATCCATTGTTTTTAAAATTCTTGCTTTATTTCATTTACCTTTTCTTTTCCCTTCTCATTAGATCCTTTATTGTTCATCGGTATAGTCTTGCTTCTACAAAATTTTGCAATATGACCAATCTTGTTACATGCATAACAAGTTACATTTTTCTTTGAATAGATTTTCCATATCCTTAACCAGTTTGTGATTTGCATTGATTAGATACATGTCCAAATCTACCACAAACATAGCATTTCACATTCATTCTGCAATTTTCTGAATTCTGACCAACTTTATTGCATTTGGAACATTGACTGGTGGGTAAATTTGTATTCTAATAATTTCTAAATCTGCATTGATGTTCCCTATGACCAAATTTGTTGCAATTGAAATATTTCCCATTAAATTTTTAAGCATTAGGCTATCTTACCAGTTTACTATGATCTTGATTGTTTGCAGTCCCGAAACTTTCTCCATGTTCAAATCCAAGTCAAATTGTATCTCCATTAGTTTTTTGTGTTTTCAGCATGTCATCAAGTCTTTTTGAACTTTTCTTGAATTTTTCTTTGTGTTCATTTGCAGTGATCAACTCATTTTCAAGAATTCCAACTTGTCTCACAAGCTCTTCTTTATCATGTTGCATGTGAATCAGATTTGTCTTTAGCATATCAATTTCATGACAAAGTCTCAGATTTTCATTACCTCCATCATTAAGTCTTCTAGTCAAATCTTCTTCATTCTTCTTCCTGTCTTCAATATCCTTACATAGCCTCATAGTCATGTCTCGTATTTCATTCCTCATATTACTGTTCTCTTGTCTTAACTTATCTGCAATATCACTAAGAGTTTCTTTTTCATCATTATGTTTCTACATTTGCTCATGAAGTTCTTTCCTCTTGTTTTGTGCTATAACCAAGTTCTCTTAAAGTCCTTTAATGAATTCCTTAGTAGTCCTCAAATCATCTTCAAGTTTGATAGTCTTCAATTTTTCTACATCAAAATCTTCAAGAACTCCTTCCAACTATTTTCTTAAATTCTCCATCGGTACTAATTTTACAATCTTCCTCAAGCTGTTAGGCTTTTGAAAATAGAGGACCAAGCTCTGATACTAATTGTTAGATTAATGACAGTCCCAAAGACACTGAGAGGGGGGTGAATCAGTGTCTAGACGGTTAGTGGAATATTTAAACTTTATGTCTTTGCAACCAAAAACAATGTATCGGTAAACAAGAAATAATGCAGTAAAGACAAATAATAGAGACATCATAAATGCACACCATAACATGGAATATTTTAATGAGGAAACCTAGTGTGGGAAAAAGCTCAGTGGGATTTGTGACCCACAATATTTACTCACTGGCCAATATGAATAAATATTACTTACAATAGGGGCCTGCACATGCAGGAAGGCCAATAGCCTGGAGCACACTGCTCAAAAGAGTCTCAGTGACTACAATATGCATAATTAAATCCAATACAATGTACTACTCAAAGTAGAATCTCTAATGCCTGGTTCAGTACCGGTTTAAGCTCAGCCATATACCATAACCAAACACCTTTCATTGTCCAACAATAATATTCTTGTTGGCATTCTACACTCTAGTAAGAAATGAATGTGTTGTCATTGATGGCAACCACCTGACATTCATTTGGTAAAGACATTAGTAGGTACCGACACTGGCAGGTACTTGACCAACAACGACAACAATGTATAACGGCACCCCAGCCGACAGGAATAAAGTTTTGTTTATTGTATTTAATTGTAAATATCTTTTGTAAAGCCGACATGGCATATTGTAATAAGAATCATATATGTATGAGATCTTGTAAATCATATAGACAAATAGATGGATGGACATATGATGGTAGAAATGATAAGCGAATATTAAGGTAGATTTTGTATAAGGGTTTATGGTTAGAGTATGACTTTAAACTAGTACTAAACTTGGCATAATAGATGTTGAATTGTAGCAGTACATTATATTGGATTCTCATAATCCATTTTGTAAGTCAGTGAGACTTCCTTTTGTAATTGAGTAGTGAGCTCTAGGCAGTTGGCCTTCCTACATGTGGAGGCCCCTCTTGTAAGTAATATCCATTCATTGGCCAATGAGTGAATATTGTGGGTCACAAATCCCACCGAGGTTTTTCCCACATCGGTTTTCCTCATTAAACATCTTGTGTTATGGTATGTTTTATATGTTGTCTTTATTGTTCCTATTTACTGCATTAATTCTTATTTATCATTACATTGTTTTGGAATGTAAAATACTTAATAAGGTAAAAGAATCTATTAACCGATTAGATAGTGATTCACCCCCCCTCTCAGTATCTTTGGGACTATCATTAATCCTAATAATTTTTTCCTTCTTCCTTACAATTCCATTCCTATATTCCTATCCATTACATTACAAAAATGATCTATAAGATCTCATACATATATGAGCCTATTACAATACACCAAGTCAGCTTATAGATAATTAATTATATTTACAATCCAATCCATATAAGCAAAACTTTATCCTATGTCAGCCTAAGTGCCGATATACTTCATTTTCGGTGTAATCTGGATGCCGATGTATGATGTCTGTGATGTTGGTGCATATGTAGAAACCTGTTGCCGGCTGGTTGCAAGCTGGTTGCCATCAATGACAACATCAACTATTCTCATTAGAGTGTAGAATGCCAACAAGGTGTACATAGAGTAGCCAGATGGTTATTCTTTGACTGATGAGAAAGACATGGTATGCAAATTGCATAAGACTTTATATGGATTAAAGAAGGCACCCAGAGCATGGTATGAATGGCCTCATACACATCTAATGAAGATAGGCTTTCTGAGAACCAGTGATGATAGTAACATATATCTCAAGTCGAAAGGAGATGAAATACTGGTTAGTGAAGTATTTGTTGATGATATTATATTTGGAGGTAATGATGTCATGAGCAATAGTTTTGTAGATGAAATGAAAAATGAGTTTGAAATGTCTTTAGTAGGGGAGATAAAAAAATTTATATGATTGCAGATACAACAAATGAAGCTTGGTATTTTTATTACACAGTCTAAGTATGTAGAAGATTTTTTGAAGACATTTGGCACGAGTGACTGTAAACTAGTTGGGGCACCAATGGTCATAGGTTGTAAGTTGTTCAAGGAAGATGAATCTAAGTCTTTTGATGAGAAGCAATACAGGTCAATGATTGGAAAATTACACTATGTTGTTCAGAGTAGGTCAGACATAGCACATGTTGTTGGTATAGCTGCTAGATTCTAGAAGAATCCTAAGGAAACACACCTCATAGCAACCAAGAGAATCTTTAGATACCTAAAAGGTACTATTGACTATGGATTATGGTATCCATATAGAAAAAACTTTGATTTCAAGGCATACACAGATGTTGATTGGGTAGGAAATGTTAATGACCGGAAAAGCACAATCGAGGGAACATTTTTTCTTAGAGGAAGGATTGTTTCATGGAGTAGTAAAGAGTAGAGTTGTACTTCACAATCTGCTGCTGAAGCTGAGTATTGTTGAAAATAGAATACCACTGAGAGGGCAGTGAATCAGTGGTTCCTAGCGTTACTATTTTATGATCTAACTTCAAACTATCAGTTATTCACTTAACAACTAAATAGTCATATCGGTAATACAAGAAACAAAGCCATAGAGATAATTCACACAAAAGTAACTCACAACACCAAATTTATGAGGAAAGCCCAATATGGGAAAAACCTCAGCAAGAAAAGTTGTTGGAGACTACTACTCCAATCCAGCCTCACAGGTAAAACACTGACTTACAAAGATTATGTGCACCAACCCAAGGAGCACAAACTCCAGCACTTTTAGAGAACCAACCCAAGGAGCACCAACTCTTACACTTTTAGGAAACCAACCCAAGGAGCATCAACTCCTACACCAAGATTCAATTTGGTGATGTATATTGAAATACTATTTGAATACAATCAAGGCTTCTTGTTGCAAATGAATTCTGCATCCCTTTAATCAAACAACTCTCTACCTGTTGACAGTCTTTTCCCCTTCACTGAATCTTACACTGTCGGTTGTGAGATTACTCTCTTTGATTCTTGACCTCTATTATCCTTCTCTCCCTCTCACATACAGTCTCTCAACATACTATGTCACACCTGGGTGCTACTTGATCTACCACACCTTGCTGGTTATGCTCAACTGCAAGATTATAGTTACACTGGTAGAATCCTCTCACTGATAATCTTCCTCACACACACTGCAACTTTCTTAGAACCCTCTCTATGGCTTGCAGTCCTTCTCCTTGCTCACTCTCTCATGTCTTCTCCTTCGTCACCACCATAAAAATGTTCTTGCTTGAGCTCTTATTTCTTTTTCCATGATTTCCCTCCAGAACATAATTCAAAAACCTGAGTGGTAAGGGTTTCCTCTTTATAACACAATCTTCATGATATCCAATCCCACCTATCTTGGATCGATCACCTATCCTTCAAGGATGTACCTGCACACTATTTCCATTATCCAATGCACTTTTTTTGGAAATGGAAATCTCGAATCAGATCTTCTATCATGAAATGAGTAGACACATAAAGTGCTTCAGTAGTTTCCTTTTTGAAGACTTCCTAAATCGGATTTCCTTTGCATTGATTCTGGAACCAACTTCTCCCTGATCTTCCTTTGTCATTCCTTAATCCTCGACCTATAATCAATTAGATATAATCCTACAATTTGTGGCTCCTTCATTAATGGTGATTATCTATTTCATTGACCCTGTTGATGAGGCTTCACCAACCACAACACGCTTTCCACCTCTATTCCACATGGCATCACAACAATCAAGACATGGCCCACCAACACACAGTTGTGTTATCACTGTTTGAGAAATGGATTTTCTTTTCCCATAATTGGCTAAGTTTTTGAAATTTTGAGTTAGACACACTATCAACTGCTTCAAGTCTGTGTTAGGTATTAAGGGTTTAGGGTTTCATTTTTAAAATTTCTCAATGTTTGATAAAAAAACCCTCTCGCTTCTATTCCTGCATTACTTTATCCACTTAAGTAATGGGTCTTGGGGTCATATGAAGTGTCCCCCCTTGTCATTTGCCTAGGAAATCATTGAATTAATCATAAAAAATTATGCCTTATGTCTTTACTATCTAATGTTGTCAAGCCCAATAAGTGTCATGCAATTCTTAGATGGATCTACAGCTTTCGCTATTTCGTTAGGCGAAGTTGCATGTGTTTTAAGACTCATGAAATGGCAAAAGCGAAAAGTGTGTTCAATGGTGCACATTTGGTCTAGTTTAACAAGACTCCATCTCGCTCAAGATCTAACAACTGGCGTTCATTCATAGCTGACACTTGCAAGTGAAATACCTTTCGCAAAATGGTGAAAAGGTTTGGTGGGGCCCTGTAGCAAAGACTTTTCAAATGGCTAAAAGGTGATCAAGTTCAAGAGAGATCCATGGTTCACACTGTTTCATGGCTGGTAGAAGCCAAACTAATGGGATATGTAGAGACATTTGATTGTAGGAGTATTGTTTGAACTCAGATGACTCTGTGACCTTGGATAAGGTACTGGTATAGATCGAGGTTGTCTATTAAATTTTTTGTAGGTCCATACTGAATATGAGTAAAATTTTCATTCCTTTGTTTCAGTTAGTTTTAAGGTGATTAGATCCACTAGTTTTCTGGACTAGTTTGCTATGGATTTATCTTTTAAAACTGTGAATTTAGTTCACAAAGGTATACCCACCTAGACTTTAAGTAGGTCCGAAGTGTAGAAGGTTATATCAAACCTTGTCATATGTTGTCCTGGAAGTTTCCTTCTCTTTAATATCTCTTCTACACACAGAGTTATCGTATCATTATAAGGATGTTGAAGTGAATCAGATTTTGAAGACAACAAAAGTGGTGACTCTACTAGGGAGAGTCACAATAAGGATTCAGACAAAGACTTGTGTTTAAATTTATAAAGAAAATCATTGTCCATTAGTGAATATAGCAGTGGTGCTTGGAGGTCTCTATCTGGAAGTTCCTTCAATTTTCCTTTGATGTATGATTTTGGTCTGAAGATTTCTAACTTTTTTTCAAAGCTTGTTTTCATAATTCCCATAGTCTTGTGGGTGGCAACTCTGTTATCTTGGAACCAGTCCTTGAGAAGTACAAAAAGTAAAGGAAGACAAGCACAATGCAAGGAGGAAAAGACACCAGATCATTCTTGAAGAAGCACCCTCATGAAACTTTGCAAGAAGGTTTGCCAGAACAGTCATGAACCATCAAATGTTGCTTGGGTGCAAAAGAATAACAATACCGGTAAGATACCTGATCGATCTGTTTATGCAAAGTCTAATTCTTCTTCTAGAGAATCTGAACATGATATATTAGGTGTCCATTCTAGATTGTTTGGAAATATAGATAATTCTCATGTTGTAAATCAAGATACATCTCATGTTAGTGTGTCTACGAAAGATAGGACTAGTTCAAATGCAATTAGACATTCTGTTCCTAGGACAATTGATGGAAACATCAGCTTGATTGATATAGATCAAGTCAATTTATCTGACTCTAAGGACAATTTCCCTAATGAAGATGAAGTGTCACAAGAAATAGAAAATTTAAATAAGAGAGTTCATCACTTAATCTCCCTAAGAGCCCAAAAAGAAGCAAATAAGGAGAAGGAGGTCAAAGCAAAATTAATGGAGAGAGATAGGCTTCTTAGAAAAATAGCTAATCTTGAAGTATTGGCCAAAGAAAAAGAAAAGAGTGATGAGGAAGGCCCTATAATTAGAGAAATTATAATCCCCAAGGCTAAGCTAGCATATAGGTCAGTAGTCCACCCAAACAAGGAAATGCTCAGTGATTCACAGCCTCCTAGGAATGGTGTTGGTAAAGGAAAGCAGAAATGGGTGGATGATGGAACTGGATCTAAAACCACTGAAGAGATTTCTCATAGGCTGTCAGCACATGAGAGAGAGATGGAAAGAATGAGGAAGGAAAAAGACCAAATGGAACTAGAGAAAGCTGAATTGGAAGCAGCTAATCGGAAAGTGAAAAGAAAAATTAGCTACTTAAAAGTTCCACCTATCATTTTTCCATCAGAAGATCTTAGTAAGCCTGATCCTCAACAAATTTCCCTTCCCCTGGTTACGATTCAGCCTACTGTGCCTGCTAATATAGCATCAGTGCGTCGAACCCTTGTGAACAATTAGCATGGTCAAGTATCTCAGTCCCTAATTCTGAAAGTCAGAATGAACATGGGAAATAATAATGTTGTTTCCCCTTTTCAAAGGAGGCATATCAATTTAGAACAATATAGGCAACTATTTTTTGATGGGATCCTAGGATATCCCAACCATGTTCCTATTGAGTTACGAGACAAAATCCATAAATTTGTTGGAAATAATGCAATAAGTGTTGAAGAACATTTAAAATCTTTTGGGGACCTAATAAATGATTATGAGATAGTGAATGAAGATGTTATCACGAAATTGTTTTTTCAGTCCTTGGTTGATGATACAAGAGATTGGTACAGAGGTCTTCCAGTTAATAGCATTGGGTCATGGGAAGATTTTAAAAATTGTTTTCAAGAACAATATGGTGACAAAACAAATGTGAGCTTCATGCTCAATGAATTTAATAACTTCAGAAAGTCTGACAATGAAATGGTCACTGATTTTAATGCTAGATTCAAAAAAGCCATGCATAGATTGGAAAAAAAGTCAGAAATCTTCAAACCAAAATCATATATCAAAGGAAAATTGAAGGAACTTCCAGATAGAGACCTCCAAGCACCACTGCTATATTCACTAATGAACAATGATTTTCTTTATAAATTTAAACACAAGTCTTCATCTGAATCCTTATTGTGACTCTCCCCAGTAGAGTCACCACTTTTGTTGTCTTCAAAATCTGATTCACTTCAACATCCTTATAATGATACGATAACTCTATGTGTAGAAGAGATATTAAAGAGAAGGAAACTTCCAGGACAACATATGACAAGGTTTGATATAACCTTCTACACTTCAGACCTACTTAAAGTCCAGGTGGGTATACCTTTGTGAACTAAATTCACACTTTTAAAAGATAAATCCACAGCAAACCAGTCCAGAAAACTAGTGGATCTAATCACCTTAAAACTAACTGAAACAAAGGAATGAAAATTGTACTCATATTCAGTATTGACCTACAAAAAATGTAATAGACAACCTCGATCTATACCAGTGCCTTATCCAAGGTCACAGAGTCATTTGAGTTCAAACAATACTCCCACAATCAAATATCTCTACATATCCCATTAGTTTGGCTTCTACCGTCCACGAAACAACGCAAACCATTGATCTCTCTTGAACTTGATCACCTTTTAGCCATTTGAAAAGTCTTCACTGTAGGGCCTCGCCAAACCTTTTCGCCATTTCGCGAAATGTATTTCACTTGCAAGTATCAGCTATGAATCAATGCCGACCGTTAGATCTTGAGTGAGATGGAGTCTCATTAAACTAGTCCAAATGCACACCATTCAACATGCTTTTCCCTTTCGCTATTTCGTGAGTCTTAAAACATGTGCAACTTTTCCTAATGAAATAGCAAAAGACGTAGATCCATATGAGAGTTGCATGACACTTACTAGGACCGACAACATTAGATAGTAAAGACATAAGGCATAATTTTTTATGATTAATTCAACGACTGGTTAGGAAAATGACAAGGGGGGACACTTCATACAACCCCAAGACCCATTACATAAGTGGATAAAGTAACATAGGAATAGAAACCAGAGGGTTTTTTGATCAAACATTGAGCAATTTTAAAAATGAAACTCTAAACCTTTAAGACCTAACATAGACTTGAAGCAGTTAATAGTGTTTTTGACTCAAAATTTCAAAAACTTAGCCAATTACGGGAAAAGAAAATCCATTTCTCAAACAATGATAATAGCGGCTCTGACTGGGGATGGTTGATCACAAGGTCAACACAAGAAACATAGAAAACTCTGGAGAAACAGACCAAAATACAGACCCAAAGAAAACAACAAGAAGCAAACAAAATATATACAAACAAAGGACCTACTACGCATGGACATCAAGAGAAATAATGTTTCAGGAATTGTCCATGCACTGGGAATTCTTGTACTTCATCAATCAAATTTTTCACAAAATATGAATCCTTTCCATTTAAATCATAGACCACAAAAGGGCCAACCCATAATGATTCAAATTTCTTATGTTTTCCCTTGTCTTGTCCTTTTGCATTCCACTGAAGAACAATATCATCAATTTCAAACTTCCTTAATGATGTCCTTTTATCAAAAAGGTATTTGGAATGCAATTGGATCTTCTGATTTCTCTTATGAGCTAAAGTTTTGAGCTCTTCCACCTCCACAATTTGGATCATTTTGTTTTCCATTGGTTCAAATAGCTCCATGTCCTCATCTTGCAAGAATTTATAAACTGGAAGAAGATTATTCACTGGCAATCTAACTTGTGTACCATAAACTAGTTCAAAAGGTGATATTCCAATGGCCTTCTTGACTATTATTCTATCTGCCCACAAAGCTAATTTCAATTTTTGATCCCAAGATCTCTTGTTTTCTTCCAAAATTTTCTTGATGATGTTCAAAAGACTTTTATTGTTGGATTTTGCTTGTCCATTGCCCTGAGGGTGATAAGGTGAAGAGTAAGACATGATTATTCCATGACTGGTACAAAATCCAACAAACTCTTTTGACCTGAAACTCATGGCATTATCCATTACTAATTTTGCAGGTATTCCAAATCTAGGTTTAAATATTACCCCCAATGGTTCTGTGACAAATCAAGACCTTAATTTAAACACACTGTTAAGTGATTGCCAAACAAGAGTATAAGAGAACCTGTTTTTGCTTGAAGGAATCCACTCCGCAACTGAATAAATTTACTCTATATTTGAAGAAAATAGCTCTGCAACTACTTCTCTACAACTATTCTTTAGAATGATACCTTCATTCAATTGATATGAGATCATATATGGTACTCAGGCTCCTACTGGGACATTGATACCTCATGCTTCGGTCATCCCTTCAGAATTGAATTCATGAAAGAATTCAAAATTTTCACTCCAACGGGTCACAACACACCTGCACATTTTTTGCTTCCGCTCTTTCACCATTTCGTAGAGAATAAGCTTCGAGAAATTTCGCCAAACAAAATCATGTCTGTCGTCTGATCAAATGTAACTTGATTGGTCTTTACGCTATCTTAACATCTCTACCCTTACATCGGGCCCCACCTCTTTTCACCACTTCGTAGGCTTTATCCCGCGAGAACTTTTCTTTCGTGAAGCTACGCCAGGTGTTAGATGGGACTCTAACCACTCGGCCTTGTACTCTTACCGAGACTGTCAGCTTTTTTTACTAACCGTGCCTTATCTTGATGGCTAACGGTTTTTCACTATTTCGCATATCTTAACCCGCTTTCAACTTTGGGCCATGAAACAACATGAAGCGTTGGATCAATCCTGAGATGACCATCCTTTAAGCGAGACCTTTATGCTTGCATCAGTTACCCGCTCTCCCACTGGTTACCAAATACCACATGGCACCTAGCCATTAGCCTTGGAAAACTCTTTGAGTTTAGTTCAGAGTTAGCCACGTGTCCTATTTCCCTTATAACCACTGGTTACACCTTGGTAGGCCCTCAATCCCTTTTGAAACCATGTGTCAATCGACACATCACCATCTAGCATTATGCTAGGAAGAACCTTCTTTTCTCTTTTGCCATTTAGTGAAGCATATCCCTCAGTTAGTTCGTATTCATGAAACAATGTGAGCCCTTGGATCAAATCGGAGTTGATCCCCTTTTACCTTCATGCTTTATCTGTTCTTCGGGGCCCAAAAACCTTTCGCTATTTCGCTAGTTTTAAAACATGAGCATTTTACCTTCACGAATACACATGGACCATTAGATTATATTTGACTTGCTCGATGCTTAACAACTTAACTGAATCCGGTAGACGTGGGCCCTCTGATTCAGCTCCATCCACCTGGCATCTAGTCATTCTCGAACTGACATGTCAACCTTTTATTTGCTAAGAGAAAACATCGGATTCCACCTCATCCTTGCCACTTGTATCTGCCAGGTCATTTTCACATGCCGCGACATGAGTCATCCTCTTGGACCCACCTTCTAAGCCTTAGATCTGACTTGCTAGCTACTTTGACTTTCTGCCACGTGTCTTTATCTGATTTGCCATCTCAACCAACTGGACTTCCTGCTTGGAGTGCCATGTCATTTCGCTACTTCGCGAAAGCTAACTGTTGAGCACCTTCCTCCTGCGAAGCTGCACTAATCATCGGATTAGATTAGCCTTGCGCATCTATTATGCTCCTATTAAAACCCACCTTTTCCTGAGCATCTACTGGCCACAAAACAGTGCAAACTGTCGATCTTTGTTGAACTTGATCACCTTTTAGCCATTTGAAAAGTCTTTGCTGCAGGGCCCCGCCAAACCTTTTCACCATTTTGTGAAAGGTATTTCACTTGCAAGTGTCGGCTATGAATCAACGCTAGCCATTAGATCTTGAGCGAGATGGAGTATTGTTAAACTAGACCAAATGCACACCATAGAACATGCTTTTCCCTTTCACCATTTCGTGAGTCTTAAAACATGCGCAATTTCGCCTAACAAAATAGCGAAAGCTGTAGATCCATCTGAGAGCTGCATGACACTTACTGGGCCTGACAACATTAGATAGTAAAGACATAAGGCATAATTTTTTATGATTAATTCAACGATTGCTTAGGCAAATGACAAGGGGGCACACTTCATATGACCCCAAGACCCATTACTTAAGTGGATAAAGTAACACAAGAATAGAAAATAGAGGGTTTTTTGATCAAACATTAAGCAATTTTAAAAACGAAACCCTAAACCCTTAAGACTTAACATAGACTTGAAGCAGTTGATAGTGTTTTTGACTCAAAATTTCAAAAACTTAGCCAATTATGGGAAAAGAAAACCCATTTCTCAAATAGTGATAATAGTGGCTCTCACTAGGGATGGTTGATCACAAGGTCAACACAAGAAATGCAGAAAAATCTAGAGAAATAGACCAAAACACAGACCCAAACAAAACAACAGGAAGCAAACAAAATATATACAAACAAAGGACCTACTACGCATGGACATCAAGTGAAATAATGTTTTAGGAATTGTCCATGCACTAGGAATTCCTGTGCTTCATCATTCAGATTTTTCACAAAATATGAATCCTTTCCATTTAAATCACAGACCACAAAAGGGCCAACCCATAATGATTCAAATTTCTTATGTTTTCCCTTGTCATGTCCTTTTGCATTCCACTGAAGAACAATATCATCAATTTGAAACTTCCTTAATGATGTCCTTTTATCAAAAAGGTATTTGGACTGCAATTGGGTCTTCTGATTTCTCTTATGAGCTAAAGTTTTGAGCTCTTCCACCTCCACAATTTGGATCATTATGTTTTCCATTGGTTTAGATAGTTCCATGTCCTCATCTTGCAGGAATTTATAAACTGGAAGAAGATTATTCACTGGCAATCTAGCTTATGTACCATAAACCAGTTCAAAAGGTGACATTCCAATGGCCTTCTTGACTATTATTCTATCTGCCCACAAAGATAATTTCAATTTTTGATCCCAAGATCTCTTGTTTTCTTCCAAAATTTTCTTGATGATGTTCAAAAGACTTTTATTGTTGGATTTTGCTTGTCCATTCCCTCGAGGGTGATAGGGTGAAGAGTAAGACATGATTATTCCATGACTGGTACAAAATCCAATAAACTCTTCTGACCTGAAACTCATGGCATTATCCATTACTAATTTTATAGGTATTCCAAATCTAGTTATAACATTATCCATCAGGAAATCAATGACAACCTTACTTGTAGCTCTCCTTGTGGGAATAGCTTCAATCCATTTAGTCAAATACTCAGTGGCTACTATGATCCATCTATGACCTCTTCCTGATCTCTCAAAAATGTCTCCAATAAAATCAATGCCCCACTAGATAAAATGGGCTTCGACTGTGACTAGATATAGGGGTAAAGCTCCTTCATACTTCAACTTAGATGAAAATTGTTGACATGGGTCACATTTCTGGACATGTGCATGAGCATCTTTGAATAAGGTAGGCCAATAATATCTAGTCTAGATTATCTTACCAGTAGTTGTCTTAGCAGAGTAATGGCCCCCACATACTCCATCATGCATTTCAGTCAATACTCGTTTAGCCTAGAATTCATCCAAACACATTAGCAATTCTCCATCTCTTTTTCTCCAAAACAGATCACCTTGAATGAGAACATATTTTTGTGACTTGAGTTTTAGAGTTCTTCTTTGATTATGTGTCATTCCTTCTGAGAATGCAGCATCTCTTAAAAATTAGACTATCTCTGAATACCAAGGTTGCCTTTCAATACTAGTGACTGAAGTACTTTTGACTTCAACATTATGTATTTCAACATTCAGAAGATTAGACTCAGTCATGAGCTTAGCCAGACCTAAACCTGTCACTAATTTGGTAATCTTTATTTCCAAGTCAAATTCTTGGATTCTATTAATCCATCTGCACCTTTTTCCCGTAACCTCAGACTGGGACAAAATATCCTTAACTGCAACATGTGGGACATAAGCAATGATTTTTGCATTCACCAGGTATGGCCAAAAAGCCTTGACAACTTTAACTAAAGCATAAGCTTGTTTCTCCATGGTTTCATATTTTAATTCTACTGCTTGCAAAGACTTGCTATAGAAAGCTATGGGATGTTCATATCTCTCATTATCCTTTTGTAACAACACTGCAACTACTGTATGATATGAAGCAAAAGAGAATAGAGAAAAGGGCTTACTGTAATCAGAAGATTTTAACACTAGTGCTTCTTGAATGGCCCTTTTAATTTCAGCAAAAGCCTCTGAGGCTTCTTGATCCCAACAAAATTTGGTATCCTTCTTGAGCAACTTGACAATGGGCTTCACTATCTCTGCAAAGTTTGCAATGAATCTCCTAACAAAATTTACTTTGCCTAGAAAGGATTGAATACCTTTAACATTCTTTGGTTTAGACACTTTGTTTATTGCTTCAATTCTTTCAGGGTCTATCCTTACCCCTTCCTTGGAAACAATGTGTCCCAATAATTTTCCTTCAATGACCCCAAAATGACATTTCTTGGGATTTAATGACACACCAAATTCCAAGGCTTTATTGAACACCTTTTCAAAATGTCCACAATGATCATCAACCCTTTTAGAGAAGCAAGTTAAATCATCTTGATAAACCACCATGATGATATTAATGAATTATTTGAAGGCCATGTTCATGGCTCTCTGGAATGTAGCTCTAGCATTTTTCAATCCGAATGGCATTCTTACATAGACATATGTTCCCCATGGAGTAGTGAAAGTAGTTTTAAATTATTCAGATTCCCTCACGAACACTTGATTGTATCTTGAAAAACCATCCATCATGGATAAGAGATCACAACCTATTACTCTCTGCAACATCGCTTCCATATTGGGAGAAGAGTAATTGTCTTTTAAAGAAGCAACATTTAAATTTCTAAAATCCACACACAGTCTAATGTCCCCATTTTTCTTTCTTACTAGGACCAGATTGGAGACCCATGAAGAATGCCTTATAGGTTTGATAATCCCACCTTCTCTTAGCTTAGTCAATTCTTGTTGTATCTTAGTTTCCAACAAGGGATTAATAGGTCTCTATTTTTGCTTGAAAGGCTTGGCATCTGGAAGTAAAGGAACTTCAAGCTGAAAAAGGTCTTATCTATACGCCTTCAGGTCTTCATAAGACCAAGCAAAAACATGTTTATATCTCTTTAATAAATTAATAAGATTAGTCTTGACATGAGGGGGTAATTTCTTCCCAATGTATACTAACTTAGGGGATGATTCAGTCCCTAGGTTTACCTCCTCCAATTCTTCCAACTTGGTGGTAGACTGTTGATGTAAGTGACTGTAATTGTAACTGAACATGCTCTCTAACTCCACCAGCCCTTTAGGTATCTCATTTGTTTCCAACTGGACCAAGTTATTTCCAAACATTGTTTCCTTCTTGTCAACCACCTCCACTAGTGTATTGCAATCAATCTTCCATCCATCATAATCATCAACACATTGGATGAACCTAAGAATATCTTCATCAGCAGCAAAAACTTGCCAATTATACACATTATCAGGGATGGCAGGCTTAGATTTTATTTCCACAGTGGAAATGCCAGTTAGTGTTGCATCATCATTTTTTAAGGCAAATTTAGCTAGAAAATCTGCCATAATATTCTTTGATCGCTCTATCCAATTAATAGAAAATACACTAAAATGCTCAATGACATCCCAAACTACATGTTTATATCTCTTTAATCTATCATTTTTGGATGCATATTTGGATCTTACTTGAGAGACAACCAATTCTAAATCCCCCAACACTGTCAATAGCTAGATTCCATTCCTTTTTGCAACCTCTAGCCCCAATAATAGGGCTTCATACTCTACAGTATTATTTGTGCACTGGAAAGCCAATAAGAAAGAATACTTAAAAGTAATACCTGATGGGGATACAAAAGGAACCCCTGCTCTAGATCCTTCTTTGGAGCAAGGTCCATCAAAATACATCTGCCATAAACCATACTATTGTGCTTCTAATTTGACCACAATGGGGTCAGTATTCTTCAACTGGGGTAAAATTGGTTGTAATATGAAATTATCAAGATCCACATCAATCATACAATTGAGCATATTAGGGTCTACACTCTCAATTACCCTAGGAGCACATGGCTCTCTGTACAACTTGACCTGATTCTCATTTATTTGAATAGTGGCATAAGACAAATCCAGCTGGACATTTCCTCCTACTGCTACTGCCTACTACCTGGATAACAACATACCATAATGGGGTTTAGTGTCAGTAACAATAACATCCATTTTATAAGTTTCCTCAGGGAATGCTAATATTTTTACTTCAACATCTCTCATTGTACCTATCACAGGTACTTCCCTATTATCCATAGCATAACACTTTCCATATATAGTGGTCACTGATAGTACTAATTCTTTCATGACACCATAGGGCATCACATTATCAGCAGTTCCTGAATCTATCATGTAGATTTTTATCAACCAGTTGTTTACTAACAAAATAACATAAAAAGGATCTACCTGTGAAGGCTCTTATGTGATAGTGGTTCCAACATAAACCTCTGGGGTTTGGAGTTCCTGATCCTTTCCATTTTTAGCTGAACTGGTGGGTAGGACTATGTCACTTTCAGATATATTAGAAAACAAAGACAAAGTTGCATCCCTATGTTCTTTTATTTTCAGCAATTCTACTAATGGGACAGTAACCTTCATTTGAGTAAGAGCTTGAGCCATGTCAAATGTAGAACTGTTATTTAATTCTGTATTAGCTCTAGCCCTTTCTGCCTTAAATTGACTTGCTCTTTTTGTTGTGGCAGCTCCTTGTATATCACTGGTATTTTTATCATCTATACTCTTGGGTACATCTTTGACCCGTTCCTTCTTTTCTTGACCAATTTTAGGGATAGTAGTAGCACTACTTGTTCCCCTTTTTTGAGTAATCTCTTTTATGAACATGGAACCAGGTTCACCCTGATCAGTGTCCTTCTTGGTGCTCCTTAAGTTATAATTGTGTTTTGCTTTAGCAATAGCAGCTTTGGTGAGATTTTTAATTTCTCCCTCACTAGGCCTTCTAAGATGAACTTCTTCATCTTCAATTGTTACCACATTCAAAGTAGGATGCCAATCCAATGTTAGTTGTCCTTGAACAAACCTTTCATTATCCAACACATCAATGTATTCACTTTGTATAGATTCCTCATCACTTTCTATAATAGTCTCAAACATGTTAATGTCAGGCTTAGCTTCTTGTCTCATGGATTCTTCAAGAGCTTGAGCTACTGCACATTGATGAGGAGAATGTAGCCCATCACAAGCAATGCACCAAGGAGTATTTTCTATATTTTGGACATTTTTCCCTTTCAAGGGATCTAGAGTATCCTGATTTTGAGCAATTTTAGGCTTCTCATTCTAGGGTTTACCATCTTTCCAGTTGGTATTATAAGGCATATCATGCAGTCTAGGGGATCTATCTTGCCAGTTATAATGAGGCTTGTCAGTTTTGTTTACCTTGGCAGTTAGATCCTTCATTACAATAACTAACTTTTCTACCTTGTCTTCCTCCTTAGCAGCTTTATTAGGTTGCTATTTTGTTTCTTGCCATAATCTACCATCTATCCTTCTTCCTAACTTCCCGGATGCTTTTCTATTACTTTCTACATTAATAGCAATTCTAAAAGCATCTCTCAAGTTATGTGGATTCTTATCCCTCAGGATATAGGCCATCTTAGAATCAAATGCATTGTAATAGGTATTCAGACACATGTTATCATCTAATCTCATCACCTGATACAATCTATGCATGGCTTTTTGGAATCTAGCATTAAAATTAGTGACCGTTTCATTGTCAGACTTTCTGATGTTATTAAATTCATTGAGCATGAAGCTCACATTTGTTTTGTCACCATATTCTTCTTGAAAACAATTTTTAAAATCTTCCCATGACCCAATGCTATTAACTGGAAGACCTCTATACCAATCTCTTGCATCATCAACCAGGGACTGAACAAACAATTTCATGATAACATCTTCATTCACTATCTCATAATCATTTATTAGGTCCCCAAAAGATTTTAAATGTTCTTTAGCACTAATTGCATTATTTCCAGCAAATTTATCGATTCTATCTCATAACTTAGTAGGAACATGGTTGGGATATCCTAGGATCCCATCAAAAAATAGTTGCCTATATTGTTCTAAAATGATATGCCTCCTTTGAAAAGGGGAAGCAACATTATTATTTCCCATGTTCATTCTGACTTTCAGAATTAGGGACTGAGATACTTGACCATGTTGATTGTTCACAGGGGTTTGACTCATTGATGCCATATTAGCAGGCATAGTAGGCTAGATCTTAACTAGGGGAAGGGAAATTTGTTGAGGATTAGGCTTACTAAGATATTCTGATGGAAAAATGATAGGGGGAGCTTTTAAGTAGCTAATTTTTCTTTTCACTTCCCGATTAACTGCTTCCAATTTAGGTTTCTCTCGTTCCATTTGGAGATCCTCTTTTTCCTTCCTCATTCTTTCCATCTCTCTCTCATGTGCTGACAACCTATGAGAAATCTCTTCAGTGGTTTTAGATCCAGTTCCATCATCCACCCATTTCTGCTTTCCTTTATCAACACCATTCCTAGGAGGATGTGAATCACTGAGCATTTCCTTGTTTGGCTGGACTACTAACCTATATGCTGGCTTAGCCTTGGGGATCATAATTTCTCTAATTACAGAGCCTTCCTCATCACTCTTTTCTTTTTCTCTGGCCAATACTTCAAGATCAGCTATTTGTCTAAGAAGCCTATCTCTCTCCATTAATTTTGCTTTGACCTCCTTCTCCTTATTTGCTTCTTTTTGGGCTCTTATTGAGATTAAGTGATGAACTCTCTTTTTTAAATTTTCTATATCTTGTGACACTTCATCTTCATTAGGGAAATTGTCCTCAGAGTCAGATAAATTGACTTGATCTATATCAATCAAGCTGATGTTTCCATCAATTGTCCTAGGAATAGAATGTCTAATTGCATTTGAACTAGTCTTATCTCTCGTAGACACACTAACATGAGATGTATCTTGATTTACAGCATGAGCATTATCTATATTTCCAAACAATCCAGAATGGAAACCTAATATATCATGTTCAGATTCTCTAGAAGAAGAATTAGACTTTGCATAAACAGATCGATCAGGTATCTTACTGGTATTGTTATTCTTTTGCACCCAAGCAACATTTGATGGTTTGTGAAGCACTGATCTCTTCTACCCTCTTCATGACTGTTCTGGCAAACCTTCTTGCAAAGTTTCATGAGGGTGCTTCTTCATGAATGATCTGATGTTTTTTCCTCCTTGCATTGTGCTTGTCTTCCTTTCCTTTTTGTACTTCACAAGGACTGGTTCCAAGATAAAAGAGTCACCACCCACAAGACTATGGGAATTATGAAAACAAGCTTTGAAAAAAAGTCAGAAATCTTCAGACCAAAATCATATATCAAAGGAAAATTGAGGGAACTTCCAGATAGAGACCTCCAAGCAACACTACTATATTCACTAATGGACAATGATTTTCTTTATAAATTTAAACACAAGTTTGCATTTGAATCCTTATTATGACTCTCCCTAGTAGAGTCGCCACTTTTGTTATCTTCAAAATCTGATTCATTTCAACATCCTTATAATGATACAATAACTATGTGTGCAGAAGAGATATTAAAGAGAAGGAAACTTCCAGGACAACATATGACAAGGTTTGATATAACCTTCTACACTTCGGACCTACTTAAAGTCCAGGTGGGTATACCTTTGCGAACTAAATTCACACTTTTAAAAGATAAATCCATAGTAAACTAGTCCAAAAAACCAGTGGATCTAATCACCTTAAAACTAACTAAAACAAAGGAATGAAAATTGTACTCATATTTAGTATTGACCTACAAAAAATGTAATAGACAACCATGATCTATACCAGTGCCTTATCCAAGGTCATAGAGTCATCTGAGTTCAAACAATACTCCCACAATCAAATATCTCTACATATCCCATTAGTTTGGCTTCTACTGGCCACGAAACAGCATGAACCGCTGATCTCTCTTGAACTTGATCACCTTTTAGCCATTTGAAAAGTCATCACTGCAGGGCCCCGCCAAACCTTTTCGCCATTTCGCGAAAGGTATTTGACTTGCAAGTGTCAGTTGTGAATCAACGCCAGCCGTTAGATCTGTAGCAAGATGGAGTCTTATTAAACTAGACCAAATGTGCACCATTGAACACACTTTTCCCTTTCGCCATTTTGTGAGTCGTAAAACATGCGCAAGTTCGCCTAACAAAATAGCGAAAGCCATAGATCCATCTGAAAGCTGCATGACACTTACTGGGCCCGACAACATTAGACACTAAAGATATAAGACATAATTTTTTATGATTAATTCAATGATCGCTTAGGCAAATGACAAGGGGGGACACTTCATATGACCCCAAGACCCATTACTTAAGTGGATAAAGTAACACAGGAATAGAAACCAGAGGGTTTTTTGATCAAACATTGAGCAATTTTAAAAATGATACCCTAAACCCTTAAGACCTAACATAGCCTTGAAGTAGTTGATAGTGTTTCTGACTAAAAATTTCAAAAACTTAGCCAATTATGGGAAAAGAGAACCCATTTCTCAAACAATGATAACAACGGCTCTGACTAGGGTTGGTTGATCACAAGGTCAACACAAGAAATGTAGAAAACTCTAGAGAAATAGAGCAAAACACAGACCCAAACGAAACAACAGGAAGCAAACAAAATATATACAAACAAAGGACCTACTAAATAATGTTTCAGGAATTGTCCATGCACTAGGAATTCCTGTACTTCATCATTCAGATTTTTCACAAAATATGAATCCTTTCCATTTAAATCACAGACCACAAAAGGGCCAACCCATAATGATTCAAATTTCTTATGTTTTCCCTTGTCCTATCCTTTTGAATTCCACTGAAGAATAATATCATCAATTTCAAACTTCCTTAATGATGTCCTTTTATCAAAAAGGTATTTGGACTGTAATTGGATCTTCTGATTTCTCTTATGAGCTAAAGTTTTGAGCTCTTCCACCTCCACAATTTGGATCATTCTATTTTCCATTGGTTCAAATAGCTCCATGTCCTCATCTTGCAGGAATTTATAAACTGGAAGAAGATTATTCACTGGCAATCTGACTTGTGTACCATAAACTAGTTCAAAAGGTGACATTCCAATGGCCTTCTTGACTGTTATTCTATCTGCCCACAAAGCTAATTTCAATTTTTGATCCCAAGATCTCTTGTTTTCTTCCAAAATTTTCTTGATGATGTTCAAAAGACTTTTATTGCTGGATTTTGCTTGTCCATTCCCCTGAGGGTGATAGGGTGAAGAGTAAGATATGATTATTCCATGACTGGTACAAAATCCAACAAACTCTTCTGACCTGAAACTCATGGCATTATCCATTACTAATTTGGTAGGTATTCCAAATCTAGTTATAACATTATCCATTAGGAAATCAATGACAATTTGGATCATTCTATTTTCCACCATCTCCAACACCTTCTAGCTCTCAATTTGTTGAGATCACTCCTCATCAATTGGAGAATTTAAAACAGGCTCAGGCCCTGTATGCAAATAAATATGAGGAAAGAGTAAGCACTACAATTTTAAGTTTTGCTGACACCATAGGGGCCTCATTATTGTATAACAACATGAGAAAGATTCTAGATATGTGGAATGAGTGTCATTTTAATGCCTATTTTTGACAAGTGGAAGCCTAGGAGCAGGATTTGGAGCTTATTTGTGTATACTATGATGAAGCAGGGGCTGATCCTATCATCATATCCACTTGTGACACCACAAAGGATCTATTAAAATTAGTAGAAGGAATAGATAATGCTGACAGGAAGATCAATTTGTACAAGAAGGAGTACATTGATTAGGTTTTTGAATTGCTCCCAGGAGGTTTTGTCAACCCTAACCAATTGAAGGACAAACAAGTATGGCTTAAGGATTTAGAAGCCAAATTGTTAGTTAGAATAAAAGGAATTACTAGCTTAGAAGATGCTTCCTTCTTTGTTGTAACAATTGAGGAGATAGAGAGAATCAAATCCCATTATGGTTTTCTCAATTCAGAAGTTAACGAAATGAGGAATTCTTGGAAAAGGTTAGCCAAGGAAAAAGTAAAAGTGATTAACTTTGTGTGGCCAGCTGATGATGTATATAATGAGTGGACAAGAAAATATGCCATAAAGGATGTAGAACAATTAGAAGAGGTTGCAACGGGACAACAAGTAGAAGAAGCCGCAGAGGTTGAAAAGGACTTGTAACCACTTTTGTAAAAGGTTCTGTAGCTAATTCTTTTAGAGAGTTAATCATTGTAATAGACTCTCCTAGGAAAGTCCGAAGCTATGTGCATCCATGTTGTTATAAATGGATACCAGGACTAGTTAGAGATGATCGTAAATGAATTGTAAGAAAACGCTACAAAAATTTATCTGAGCTTTTCCAAGTTTCAATGGAGAATATTCGAAGGTTTCTTGTAATACTTTTTTGAAGAAAATATCAATATACAGACCATTGTTTTTGAGTTAAAACTTTGTATTGTCTTCAAATGTGTTTGCAAGTGTTTACTATTTCATTCTAAATAATCTAGGGTTATTTCATTTGATTAGGGGTTGTAAGGTAACTTTTTTTAGATATGTTTCTTAGCTTTTCTCTTCAAGAGGGGAATTAAATATGCAAGAATAATTTCTACCAGTAAATTCTTTGTGGGATGCTTTAAATCTTGATGTGCGTAGTTTAATTTGGTATGAATAAATTCCTATGTGTGTCAGGCATATATAGGGATATACAGAAGCCAAACTAATGGGATATGTAGAGATATTTGATTGTGGGAGTATTGTTTGAACTCAGATGATTCTCTGACCTAGGATAAGGCACTGGTATAGATCGAGGTTGTCTATTACATTTTTTGTAGGTCAATACTGAATATGAGTACAATTTTCATTCCTTTGTTTTAATTAGTTTTAAGGTGATTAGATCCACTGGTTTACTGTGGATTTATCTTTTAAAAGTGTGAATTTAGTTCACAAAGGTATACCCGCCTGGACTTTAAGTAGGTCCGAAGTGTAGAAGGTTAAATCAAACATTGTCATATGTTGTCCTAGAAGTTTCCTTCTCTTTAATATCTCTTCTGCACACAAATTTATTGTATCATTATAAGGATGTTGAAGTGAATCAGATTTTGAAGACAACAGGTTGGTCCAAATAACACATATCGGTACATCCCTTTTCCTGTCAAGGTTTCTTCTTATGTTAACCGATAGAGCACACTATACTGGTAGCAAATCTTCACCTCAATGGTTTGTGACAACTTTCACATTCTAGCTCTTCATCATAAAGAAGCATCCAACCTTCAGACCGGTTTGTACTTTACCGGCAGGCCTTCATTCTTTATGCTCACCCTTATGTGAATATCCATCATGCCAGTTGACATTAATGACAACTTAGTGCCAAAATGCCAATAATCTCCCCCTTTTCCATTGATGTTAGCTTCTCATGATACACTCTATATTGACATTATTTCTCCCCCTTTGACACAATGACAAAGGGTACTATGCACTCCCCCTTTTATCCATACCAAGCTCCCCCTGAGCGACATCAAGCCTGCCTAAATAGATGACAAACTCCGAACTTGTGTCAAAGATACTAAAAAGTGCTTACTGGTAATGGTTTGGTGAAGATGTCTGCTACTTGTTCACCACTAGGAACATAATCCATCCTTACCTCCTTTCCTTCAACCTTTTCTCTGAGAAAGTGATACTTGATAGCAATGTGCTTCGTTCTGGAATGCATGACTAGATTTTTTGCTATGTTGATTGCAATCGAATTGTCACACCAGATGAGAATAGGATCAGTGATGTCCACTTGTATGTCTTTGAGAGTATTCTTCATCCAAAGCACCTAAGAACAACATGTAGTAGCAGCAATGTACTCAACTTCAGCAATAGATAGAGAGACTGAGTCATGCTTCTTACTATGCCCTGAGACCAACCAGTCACCTAGAAAGAATGCACCACCACTTCTGCTCTTTATATCATCAATACATGCTGCCCAATCGACATTAGTGTATGCTTCCAAGATAAAATCTCCTTGTTTAGGATACCACAAGCCATAATTGAGCGTTCCTTGTAGATACCTAAAAATTCTGCTAACAACATTCATATGTGACTGTTTTGGTGCAAATTAGAATCTGGCCACCATGCACACTACCTGAACTATATCCGCTCTTGAAGCAGTTAGATATAGTAGAATGCCAATCATGGATCTGTATAGAGTCTGATCAACTACTAGTGATTCATCATTCTTTCTCAATTTGGTGTCAATCACCATGGGGGTACTTACCAGTTTGCAATCTTCTAGTTGGAATTTCTTTAGTATCTCCTTTGCATACTTGACTTGTGAGATAAAGATTTCTTTATCTCGTTGTAATATCTACAGACCAAGGATGTATGTCAATTCACCAAGCATCGACATCTCAAATTATGACTATATTTGATCAGCAAATTCTTTTCACAGATTTTCCTTTTTTCCTCAAAAGATAATATCATATACATACACAACCATAATGATCATGTGGTTCCCATCTTTTTTTATATACAAATTTCTATCTGCACTCCCCTTTTTGAATTCTTGCTCCTTTAGGTATTATTCTAACCTTGAATACCATGCTCTACGAGCTTGCTTTAGACCATATAAGGCCTTCTTCAACCTGCACACAAATGTCTCATCATCATGCAGTAGAAATCCTTCTGGTTGCTCCATGTACACTTCTTCTTCCAAATTTCCATTTAGAAAGGCATATTTTACATCCATTTGGAATACTTTATAACCTTTGTAGGTAGAGAAGGCTAGAAACATTCTAATTGCTTATAATCTAGCTACTAGTCCAAATGTTTCTTCAAAGTCAATTCCCTCTACTTGAGAGTATCCCTTGCACACTAGTCTAGCTTTATGCCGAACAATCTTACCTTCATTCATCTTATTCTAGTATACCCATTTTGTGCCAATGATGTTCTTGTCTTCCGGTGTAGGGACTAATTCCCAAGTCTAGTTATTCTCAATCTGATGCAGTTCTTCTTCCATGGCATCCATCCATTCTTTTCTTTTACTGGTCTCATTGAATGTTTTGGGTTCAACTTCTATCATGAGACATAGGTTGTCTTGTTCATCATTTTGGGCAAGTCTTCTTCTAGTTTGCACACCATCACTCATATTTCCCAAAATTTTCTCTTCTGGGTGATTCAACTGTACATACTAGCTAGGGACCTTCTTGGATGTTACCTTTGGTTCAGTATCTGACTGAGATTCACCATGTTCATCACCAGAGTCATCATACTAGTTAACCTGTGGTTGACATCCTTTGTGCATATCTTCACCAACATTTACATGCACACTCTCAACTACTCTTTGTAGTCTTTTATTTTACCATTTGTAGGCTTTTCTATTAGATGAGTAGCCAAGGAAGATTTCTTTAGCACTCTTGGACTCAAAACTTTCTATACCATCCATATCTTTCTTGATAAAGCACTTTCTTCCAAATACTTTATAGTATTTTACTGATGGCTTCTAGTCATACCAAAACTCATAAGATGTCATTTTGATGCTTGTTCTTAATTAAACACTAGTTCAAAGTGTATGCAGTATTATGAACAACTTCTTTCCAATATGTGTCCAGTAGACTGGCCTCATTTAACATGGTTCTAGCCATCTCCTTGACTGTCCTTGTTGAATATTGTTGGATATCATTGGCATATGGTGAACTGGTATGTTGATATGATGATAATGTATGTTGTTATTGATGTCAATAAAGTTAAAGTGAACCGGTATGAAGAGGTATGATGAGATGCAGTGAACCAGTGTCAGGGTTTCACTAAGTGTGACTACCAGCTGGTAGTCTTAGCTCTATGATTATCGGTTTGGCAATGTCCCTTGTGCGATGCAATCGATGATACTCTATGATGAGTTAGCTAATAGTTACGAGTAAGATCAAGGTGCCACATTAGCCTTGTGCACATGAAGGATTGAGATATGAGAAGATCGACTACGTTTGAAGTCTATCTCAGGAATGATCATTCTTCTTAGTGGTATATGAAGAGAGCATGATGGGTTACTGATTCCCATGTGTGGTGAAGAATGAATGATGCATATTGTCTTGTGATCTATTTGAAATTGTAATTCTCTATGCAATGTGTTTGGATGGTCAGGATTAGACCACCTCTATTGTAAACCTAAGATGCTTAGGGTTTAGGGTTTATGCTACCAACCTATCTGATTGTCTACAAGGTCATTGATGTTTGTTATTGTAAAGTTGTTGGCAAATATTTTGTGTGTATCCAACTGATGAGATACTTGCCAGACTAGTAAGAGGAAAACTATAGAGTGTGATTGCAGAGTAGAGGAACTAAAAAAGATCTACTTTGGCATGTAGTGTTGTTATTAGATCAGAATTTTTTTCGATTGTCTTCTAATCATTTCAATAGATGGAAAATCCCTTTACTAGGTAGCTTTAACGAGCTTATTGTAAAACCTGTAAGCAGGTGACTCAAGATCATTGAGTTCCTCAAATCCTCTAGCGAGGTAACCTCTAATATTGTTTCAACCTTTAATAGGGTATATAGCCATCCCTTAACTGGGTGATCTCTAATAGGATCTGTTATCACTGATTTAAATTGGGTTTTTCTTTTCCCATGATTGGTTGTTGTTTGTTGAATTTTGAATAGGGTGTAGTTCCAAATACTTCGGCTTTGTTCTAGACCTCAAGGGTTTAAGGGTTTTTTATTTTAAATCCTCTTGTGTTTCATTCTAAAACCTTTAGTTTCTAATCTTTCGTTACTTTATTCACTTAAGTAATGGGTCATGAGGTCATAGGAAGTGTCCCCCCTTGTTGTTTGCCTAGGCGGTTATGTTAATTAATCAAAAATTTTATGCCTTATATGTTCTTCTTCTAAAGTTGTCAGGCCCAGTAACTAGTATGTATCTCGTGGATGGATCCACGGCTTGTGTTATTTTGCTAGGTGAAGTTGCGCGTAGTTTAAAACCAGCGAAGTTGCGAAAAACACATGGCATGCCACATAGACGGTCCAGCTGGTGGTTAACAACGAGTAAGTTGGCGGCACGTGGCACAAGTCACAATAGTCAGTGGGTCAGGATTAAAGGCTAAAAGGCGGGCCCCAGAGGTGAGCCAGGTCACAGGTGATGATGACTTGGAGGATATAGTTGTTGTGAAAAAGGTGGGGCCTCGTGGTTTCCTTTCAGCAAATAAGAAGGTGACAAGTCAGCTCCGAAAGTGACTGGGCGCCAGGTGTTCATGATGAGTCAGCGGGCCCACCCCTCCTGAGAGCCTTTTCAGAGGATTAAAAGCTGATCAGCTTAGGAGATGATCTAACGGCCCACGCTATTTCGCAAGGGTAAGATGCTCGTCATTTATACCCCGCGAAATAGCAAGAATGAATGCGAGCCGTCCACGTGTCATGATGATGACCTGGAGGATGTAGCTGCCATGAAAAAGGTGGGGCCCCGTGGTTCCCTTTCGACAAATAAGAAGGTGACAAGTTAGATCCGAAAGTGACTGGGCACCAGATGTCCACAATGAGTCAGCGGGCCCACCCATCCTAAGAGCCTTTTTAGAGGATTAAAAGCTGATCAGCTTAGGAGATGATCCAACGGCCAACGCTATTTCGCAAGGGTAAGATGCTCGTCCTTTATACCCCGTGAAATAGCGAGAATGAACACGAGCCATCCATGTGCCATGATGATGACCTAGAGGATGTAGCTGCTATGAAAAAGGTGGGGCCCTGTGGTTTCCTTTTGGCAAATAAGAAGGTGACAAGTCAGCTCTGAAAGTGACTAGGTGCTAGGTGTTCATGATGAGTCAGCAAGCCCACCCCTCCTAAGAGCCTTTTCAGAGGATTAAAAGCCGATCAGCTTAGGAGATGATCTAATGGCCCACGCTATTTCGCAAGGGTAAGATGCTCATCCTTTATACTCCATGAAATAGCGAGAATGAACATGAGCCATCCACGTGTAATGATGACACGTGGTCTAAGAAGAAAGTTTGGGCCTGCCAAGGTGGAACCAGCGGTATGGAAAATAGACATGTGGCCAGTATCAAGTGGAATGCGAAGGGAATTTCAAGGCCAATAGTTGGATGCCACGTGGTATCATGTAGCCAATAGAAAAGTGGGACCCAGAGTAAAGCTAAAGCCATCAGTTAACTTAACGCTCGATCAAGTTTCTTTTGATCGAACGGTTGGCGTTATTTCACAGGACCAAGCTGCCCGATGGTTATGCTTCACAAAGTTGTGAAAGAGCAAAATGAAACACTTGTAGGAATGTTGTTACCCGTTGGAGTGAAAAATATGAATTCTTGTATGAATTCAATTTTGAAGGGACGACCGAAGCATGCAGAATCAATGTTATAGTTAAGGCCCTAAGTACAAATATTTGATTTCCTAACAACCGGGTAAAGATATCTTTTTAAGGATTTTGCAGAAGAGTAGACGCAGAGTTATTTTCCTTAGATACAGAGCAAGTCGGTTCAATTGCAGAGAAAATTCCTTCAAGCAAAGAACAGGTTCTCTCATATGTTTGTGTAGAAATTCTTGTGTAGTGTTCCAAATAAAATAGTTCATTCATCACAGAATTGTTTAAGAGTGGCATTCATTTCTTGCATTTTCAAAATGGCTCCTAAAAGAGCAGTTTCTAGTAAGGTTAACTATTCAGAGAGGAGTGTCTGTGATGATTTTTTAGAACAGTTGACGTTGTCAACTAATCAGGCTTCAAAGGCAAAATAATTAGTACCCAAGGCTCCTCATCTAAAGATAGGAGAAGGATTATATGACAAGGGTAATTGGTTGAGAGACCCACAGGTTGGACTGTTTGGGTTGGGGTTGTTTAAAGTTGGATTCGGAATGAGAAATTCTCCTGCGCCACAAAACAGTATCTGGGAACTAGATGTTGGGAAATTAGTAGTCCCAGGGGTATTCATGGACACAGATTTGCTGACCCAAATGGCATTAAACTATGATCCAATCACAAGAAGCATTCTGGATGTAAATGGGAAAACCCTTGTTGAAATTAATGCTGACAAGTTTAGGACAACATTTGGGCTTAATGAGTTTACAAACTTTCTAGAACCTATAAACTTCACATCATTAGCCCAAATTTACGGTGCACAGAGGAGTCATCTCAGGAATGGGCCTCTTAAGGAATTTTTTGTTAAAATTGGACGGTTAACAGTTGTAGGACCCAACACACAAGAGCCCTTCTCATTAAGTATGTTCACTTTGAGGGCCAAAAGAATGTATTGGGCACTTTGTCAAGTTTTGGGAGAAGATGCTAAAGCAAATATGCCGAATCATTACCTGCTAATGATTGCTCAGATTTTGAATCCTTCTCTTGCAATCACATTTGATTATGCCTCCTTTATTGCTGATGCTATCCATGGAGGGTTGATAGGAATTAAGAATGGAAAGGTGGATAGGGCTTTCGGATGGTACTCACTCCTAATGCATCTTTTTCTCTTCAAAGGTGGTGATTATTTTGCTAGTGGATTAGACCTGGTTAAGGAGAAGGAAGGAGAAAAAATGCTAGTACAGTTATGGAGTACTGTGTTGTCATGGAATAGAGAGGATGCCAGTTTTTTGAAGTTTGATAAATACTTTGCATCAAAGATAAGGACTCTCCTCTGCTTTGAGAACCCAAGAATTCCCAAAGTTCTTCTGGAATTCATGAGACCAAAAGAATTCGCAGAGAACATAAAAATTGTTCATAACTGGGGTGACATTTATTTATATCCAGTCTCCACAGTTTTCAGAGTTTTTGGCTTTAGGGGCACCCCATTTTTGTTACCTTACCAGGTCCCTCTCAAAGTAGGAATCACAAAGATCCTCAAACAAATTGGTGGCTTGCAAGAGGTAGAGTTGACAGGCAGGGGTAAAGGGACTATTTCCCTGCAGCTACCATAGCCCACAAATTTGTAATAACAAAGGGAGGCTGGAATTGCTTTAAGGATTTCCTCAAACCTTATCATTTATCCACTGTAGTGTCTAGGTGTACCGATCCAGAGGACTTCTTCAACGGTATGTTTAGGAAGAAGGTAGCATGCAGAGGTAGGCTTCATCAATTCCAGTTTCCTGAAGACCTCATCAGGAATGAATTTGATCTAGATGAGCAGGAGCTAAGGAAAGAAAAGTGGGTGGCTTATAAGAAAGCCCTAGATTTTGTGCATCAGTTTGATGCTAGCTATGACCCATTGTGTAGCTTTTTCCCATTAGAAGAGAAAATAAAGTTTTTGATTGTTTGTTTTGAAGATGTGATGCAGAAATTGAAGGAGAAGAGGCAAGCTGTAATCAAAAGCAACCCTGAGAAAGCCACAGTGATCCTTAGTAGGTCATCTTCTAGCAAGCCAATCCCTCCAGGTGATTACACACTGCATAAGAAATCAGGTTATAGTGTGCTGGTGCCTACAACAGGGGAGCCCTCTACCTCCAAAGGAAAGAGGAAGATACAAGATGTCATCGACATCTAAGAGAGCCCAAAGAAGAAAAGGGTGGGGAAAGAAATACAGTCAGATACACCTTTGTATTCCCCATCCCAATCCCCTATCCATATAGGAAATGAGCAAGCAGCAGTTGAGCAACTCCTACAATTGGGTAGTCTAGGGGAAATTGCATACACCTATGATGAAGTGGAGGAAGGGATGCCGAAAGAACCCGTTGCTGCTGAAATCGATATCACCTCCACTGAACTTAAAGGCCAGGAGTGGGATCCTGAGATAAAGAAGGCAAGTAGTGCCTTTCTAGCTGATAACAATTTTGTCACATCAGAAGCATTTATGCAGTTTATATGGAAATAGCACATAGATAGATATAATGCTAGATGTGAAACAAGAAAGGCTGAGCAGCCCAATAAAAATCCAGCCTTGGTGGAAGAGGAAATAAAGCAAGAGATGATGGAAGAATTTGAAACCATCACCCCTGAGCAGGGAAGAGATATGGCAGCACAAGCTGGAGTGCTTATATTACCCGAATGGGATATTATAGATGCCCTGGTATTAGATGCAGTAAGAAAAGAGACTAAACCTATGGAGGGGGTTACTTTCAATAAGGACAATGCTACACCTGTCATGTGGTCTCTCAAGAGAAATGAGAGTAAGAAAAGCAAAGACACCCCAGGGTCAAGTTACCTTGGTGGAATGATCGTGAAGAGAGTGCAGAGTACAGAGGTAGTGGAGGCTGCTAGCACTGTGTTAGAAACTGCAAAATTCAGTGTTGCAGTAGCAGAGAAGGAAGCCAAAGAGAAAGAGGCCCTCCAAATCAAGTTGGAAACAATTTTAAAGGCCTATAATAGTGCCAAGGAGGAGGTAAGAGGTAAGGATAGCATCATTGCCAAGCTGCAGAGCTAGTTGACTGGACAATGCCATCAAGGTGAGTCTTCAACACTGATGATCTCCTCTTCTCCTGCAAGACCTCCACCTACTAGCCCTATCATTGAGTTTCCACCATCTCTAGCACCCTCCAGCTCTCAAATGATTGAAATCACTCCCCAAGAATTAGAAAATTTGAAACAAGCTCAGGCCTTGTATGCAAAGAAGTATGAGGAGAGAGTAAGGGCTACAATTTCCAGTTTTGCAGATACAATAAATGCCTCATTGCTCTACAACAATGTAGGTAAAATTATGGAAATATGGAATGAGCTCAAGAGAGACAAGGCTATTTTGATGCCTATTTTTGACAGATGGAGGCCTAGGGAGCAAGATTTAGAGTTTATGTGTGTATCTTGTGATGAGGCAAGGGCCAATCCTATCATTAAATCCACTTCTGATGTCGCTAAAATTTAAATACAATTAGCAGCAGAGGTGGATAATATGGATAGGAAGGTTAATCTATGCAAGAAGGAATACACTGACCAAGTTTTTGAGTTGCTCCCAGGAGTTTTTGCTAGCCCTAATCAGTTAAAAGACAAACATATGTGGCTCAAGGAGATAGAAGCTAAATTATCAGCAAGAATTAAAGGAATTATTGATCTTGATGATGCTTCTTTCTTTGTTGTGACAATACAAGAGATAGAGAAAATTAAGTCGCATTATGCTTTTCTCAATTCAGAAGTCAACAAAATGAGAAATTCTTGGAAAAGGTTGACTAAGAATAAAGATAAGGCAATTAATTTCTCATGGCCGACAAAAGAAGTGTATAATGAGTGGACGATTAAATATTCCACCCATGATCCGGAACAGTTAGAGAGCACCCCTGAAAAGATAGAAGAGGTTGCAACCGAACAAGCTGTTGAAGAAACTGCAGAGGCTGAAAAGAGTTTGTAACTGCTTTTGCGAAAAGTTTGTAACCTCTTTACTCTGAAAGAAATGATTGTAACAAACTCTCCTCGAGAAGTCCGAAGCTTTGTGCATCCATGTTGTTATAAATGGACACCAGGACTAGAGGATGAAGGATCGCAAAAAATTGTAAGAAAATGCTGTAGAAATTTATCTGAGCTTTTCTAAGTCTAATGGAGAATCAAAATTTCTTGTAATACTTTTTGAACTAAATATCAATATACAGACCATTGGTTTTTGAGTAAAGCTCTGTGTTGTCTTCAAGTTTGTTCACAAATTTGTTTACTATTTTCAATCTGAATAATCTAGGGTTGTTCTATTTAAATGGAATTGCAAAGCAATTTTAGTATAAGTGTTCATTATCTTTTCTCTTTAGGAGGGAAATTAAAGAGGCAGGGATCACTCATACCAGTAAACTCTCTGGAAGGAACTTTGAATTCTGATGACCATAGCTTGGTTTATAATGCTTGAGTTCTTGTAGGTGTCAAGCATATACAAGGATTGATAGAAACCAAGCCAACGGGAAGCATAAAGATGTTTTGTTTGAGGAGTCTTATTTGAGTTTAGATGACTCTGTGACCTTGGATAAGGCACTGGTATTAATTGAAGTCATTTATTGCATGCTTTGTTGATCGAAATGCTGAATTTAAGTACAATTTCCATTCTTTGTTTTCACTTGATTTCAAGGTGAATAGATCCACTTGTTTTCTGGACTGGTTTGCTGTGGGTTTATGTTTGAAAGCGTGAATTTAATTCACAAAGGTATACCCACCTGGGCTCTGAGTAAGCCCGAAGTGTAGAAGGTCTAATCAAACCTTGTCATATGTTGTCTTGAGAATTTCCTTATCTTTGATGTCTCTTCTGCACCAAGCTTTAAACCATATTATTTTAAGGATGTTAAAGGGAATCAGATTTTGAAGACAATAGGATCAGTTCAAATAAAACCTTATTGTATAGTCTTTAACCGGACTAGGCTCCTAATAGGGCGAGCTTCAAAAGAGTTCAAAAACAAGCTTGTGGGTATTCATCCCCATCATGGCTTTTCTCATTTAGGTTTCCACGTGAAAAATCTGTGTGTTATGTGTTATGCATTTTGCATGTGATGTTTATGTATTATTTGGTTGAATGATTATGCATGCAGAGTTTATAGGTTATGGTATTACTGGTATAACACATGCATATGTTTATGGGTGAAGTTGATATCGAGTATTGAATATATTTAAAGTGTTTAGACTTATTATTTTATGGTAGTTGATGTCTTATTGTATTTAACTGGTATTGTCGTGGTTAAGTTTAGTGATGGTGACAACCAGTTGGTATTGTGTTAACCAAATAAGTTGTGAAGAAAGTTTTTGCTTGTACTAATTCACCCCCCCTCTCTTAGTACTAGTTAGGGTATCTGTTGTTCATCATTATTCATCAATTGGTATTAGAGAAACTCCAGGTCCTTGGTGATATAAGCTTAACTGCTTGAGGTAAAAGATCCTGTTGTAATGATGAAGAGGGAAGGTCCTATGTTCAACATAGATAACTTCAAGATATGGAAGGAAAAAATGAAGATTTACATCAAGAGTATGGGTGCTCAACACTGGAGCTATGTTGAGAATTCCTATGTGATTCCCACTAGCACTCTGACCAATGATCAGAAGAGAGAGATTTAGGAAAATGGGAAAGTCATGGAAGCCCTTATCAACAGCCTGTCAGATATTGAGTTTATTGATGTACAAGACAAGGACACTCCTAAGGAGGTATGAGATGCACTAGAAACCATTTATGGTGGTGATGAGCATGTAAAGCAAGCTAAGGAAGAGAGCCTTAGAGGAAAATTTGAAGACATAAGGATGGTTGAAGAAGAGACCATTCAACAATATGGCATTAGGATTAAGACAGTAGTTGGAGATATCAAAAGCACTGGTGGAACGATTGAGGATGCCACTATTATTAGTAAAGTTCTTATATCATTGTTATCGGTCTATGTAATCAGAGTTGTTGCTATCTAGGAACTAAGGTCTATTGATAAAACCAAGCTATCCTTAGATTCTATCATTGTAAAGTTAATTGCATATGAGTTGAATAGCTATGATGGTAGTGTTCACAAGACTGAGTCAACCTTTAAAGCATCTACTATACCATCAAGAAAAGGAAAAGAAACTAGTACTAGTTATAAATCTAGACAATGCAAAGTTATGGATGATGAAGAGATTCTAATGGAGCCTAAAGCTCTTCTTGCTAAAAGACTTCCAAAGGGAATTGGATAATATAGAAGTAAACTTCATTTGAAATATTTTTCCTACAACAAGATAGGACATATAGTTGTTAATTGTCCTAACAATGATAATAAGGATAAATCAGAGAGGTTTAGAAAGTATAAAGGAGGAAATAGAAAAAATTATCTACTTGTTGTGGATGAAGGTGTCAATGATGAAGAATCAGAGGATACAGAAAATGAAGACATAATGTTTGTAGCAGTAAAGGAAGAAGTGTCTGATAAGAAATTTATTGTCTCTCACATTGACAACTCTAATGAGTGGGTAATTGATAGTGGTTGTTCTCACCACATGACTAGTGACTGGAGAAAGTTTTTGTCTCTGGAGGAATATGATGGAGGTGTTCTCAGATTTGGTAACGATGCACCATGCTTGGTGAAAGGTAAAGGATCCATCTCACTGAATGGAAAGAGCAGTGCAGATGATGTCTATTGGGTAGAAGGTCTTAAGCATAACCTGTTGAGTGTTGCTCAGGTGAATGACAAAGGACTAGTTTTGGAATTCAAAGGCACAGTCTGTAGTATAACTAGAAGGAGTGGTGAACTTATTTCCACCAATAAGTAGACCAAAGTTAACCTATTTCAGTTGAATGCCAAGATAAGTTGGTGTCTAATGGCTAAGTTTGATGATAGTTGGATATGGCATAGGAGACTCTGTCATATGAAATTTGGCAACATTGTTAAAGCTGGTAAGATCAAGGCAGTAAGAGGATTACCTTTGCAGAACAAACTTGAGAATTATTTGTGCAGAGAATGTCAACTGGGGAAGATATCTTCCTCAACATTGAAAGGTAAGTCTTTTTCAGCATAAAATTTACTTGATCTTGTGCATACTGATTTGTGTGGTCCAATGAAAACTAGAAGTATTCGGGGAGATAGGTATTTTATGATTCTTACTGATGACGGCTCAAGAATGATGTGGGTCACATTCTTGAAAGACAAGTCTGAAGCATTTGGAAATTTCAAAGCTTTCAGAGCATTAGTAGATAAAGAAAGTGGTAAAAAGATAAAATGCCTGAGAACTGATCAAGGAGGAGAATTCACTTCTGATGAATTCAATAAGTACTATGAAGATAATGGTATCAAGAGGTAGTTGTCTTCCCCAAGGGCACCACAATAGAATGGCATAGCAAAAAGAAATAACAAGACTATAGTTGAAGCGGCTAGAACAATGTTGATCCAAGAAAAGGTTGCTCACACTTTTTGGAGAGAAGTGGTGAGCATGTGCAATCTATACTCTGAACCGGGTACTAATCAAGAAAGGAAAAGATAAAACCCCTTATGAGTATTGGACTGGGAAAAATCCCACTGTGAGTTACTTTAAAGTGTTTGGTAGTAAGTGCTATATCAAGAGAGGTGAGCATTTGAGCAAATTTGATGCAAAATGTGATGAAGGAATATTTCTGGGATATTCTACTAAGAGAAAATTTCTCAAGTGCTACAACAATAGAACTTAGAAAATTGTTGAAAGTATCAATGTCGGGGTTGAGGAATCCCCTAAGGAACCTGAGAAAACATGCAGCGAAGAAGTGGAAGATGAACTGGGTATAGCCTTCTAGAAATCGGTTAAGAAAGAAACTTGTAAAGGTCTCAGTGTTCTTGTACCATTAGAAGTTGCAGTAAGAGAAGAAGAAGAGGTTAGTGATGAAGAAGAAGAAAAGCTAGAAGATTAGGCTAGAGTCATTCCTAGATACATGAAGTTGCATCATTATCCAAAGAAAATCATAGGAGATAAAAATGCAGGGATACTCACAAGAAGAAAAGTGAAGGAGAACTCTTGCATGATTTCTGAATTTGAACCCAAGACTTCTAAAGAAGCTCTCACAGATGAAGACTAGATTAAAGAAGTGGAAGAGGAGCTAGACCATATAGAAAAGAATGCAACATGGTCTTTGGTTCCCAGGCTAGAACGTAAAAATGTCATAGGTACCAAATGGGTCTTTAGGAATAAGTTGAATGAAGAAGGTAGAATTGTAAGGAACGAGGATAGGCTTGTATGGAAGGGATACAATCAGAAGGAGGGAGAAGACTATGGAGAAACCTTTGCTCTTGTGGCTAGACTAGAAGGTGTTTTAATGCTACTTGCATTTGTAGCATTTAAGGGATTTAAGGTTTATCAGATAGATGTGAAGTCTTTGTTCTTGAATGGAATCCTTGAAGAAGAAGTGTATATAGAGCAACCAGATGGGTTTGCCTTATCAGAAGATAGTGACATGGTGTGTAGATTACACAAATCTCTGTATGGACTAAAACAAGCACCTAGGGCATGGTATGAAAGATTACACTCTCATCTAGTGAAGATTGGATTTCAGAGAACAAGTGAAGATAGAAACATCTACTTGAAATCAGAAGGTGATCAGATTATGATCTATGACATGTTTGTGGATGACATAATCTTTGGAGGAGATGAAAAAATGAGTCATGCATTTGCAAATGAAATGAATAAAGAGTTTGAGATGTCTTTGATAGGAGAGATAAAGTTCTTCATTGGTTTACAGATTCAGCAAATGAAAGAGGGTATCTTTATTACCCAGTCCAAGTATGTCAAAGAAGTATTGAAGAGTTTTGGCATGGAGGAAAGAAAACCAGTTGGTACACTGATGGTGACTAGATGTAAACTAGCTAGGGAAAATGATTGAGCACTGGTGAATGAGAAGGAGTACCAATCAATGATTGGTAAGTTACACTATGTGGTGCACAACAGACTAGATATTACTCATGCAGTGGGCGTAGTAGGTCATTTTCAGAAATGTCCGTGAGAATCCCACTTGGTAGCTGTCAAAAGGATTCTTAGATATCTGAAAGGAATAGTTGATTATGGATTGTGGTATCCATATAATGGTGATTATAATCTCAAGGTATATACCAATGTTGATTGGGTAGGTAATGTTGACAACCAAAAGAGCACAACAGGTGGAGCATTCTTTCTTGGTGGAAGATTAGTATCATGGATGAGTAAGAAGCAGAGTTGTACTTCCCAGTCTATAGATGAAGCAGAATATGTGGCAGCATTTATGAACTACACTCAAGAAATTCGGATGAAGCATGTATTGGAAGGTTTCAAAGTACCTATATTTAAACTGGTGAATATATTTTGTGACAACACAAGTGCAATAAATATCTCCAAGAATCTGACATTGCATGCTAGAACTAAGCACATTGAGATTAAATATCACTTCTTGAGAGACAAAATTTAGAATAAGGAGGTTGTACTAAACATGTTTCTAGTAAGGAGCAGCTAGCAGATATATTCACTAAGCCCTTAATGAAGACTAAATTTACCTATTTGAGAGGTGAATTAGGGGTTCTTCCCCTTCATGAAATCAACTAAAGTTGTGTGTTCTGCATCAGTCAAGTACTATAGTGACAAATCTTTCAGGATTTATGTGTTGAAGGATCTACTCCTTAGGCGGAGCAGTAGATTTTAGAAGCTTGTGCCTCCACTTTGGCATTGTTGTCAAAGGGGGAGAAGATATCTAATGTTGAAGATACATTGGTCTATGATATTTTTAGTTGCAATGCTACACTGAGTATTGCTATCAATGCCAAAGGGGGAGATTGTTGGATATTATTGGCATATGGGGAGATTGTTGGATATCATTGGCATATGGTGAACCGGTATGTTGATATGATGATAATTTATGTTGTCATTGATGTCAATAAAGTTCAAGTGAACCGGTGTCAAGGTTTCACTAAGTGTGACTACCGGTTGGTAGTCTCAACTCTATGGTTATCAGTTTGGTAATCTCACTTGTGCGATGCAACTGATGATACTCTATGATAAGTTAGCTAAGAGATATGAGTAAGATCAAGGTGCCACGTTAGCCTTGTGCATGTGAAGGATTGAGATATGAGAAGATCGACCACATTTGAAGTCTACCTTGGTAATAATCATTCTTCTTAGTGGTATGAGAAGAGAGCGTGATGGGTTACTGATTCCCATGTGCGGTGAAGAATGAATGATGCAGATTGTCTTGTGATATGTTTGAAATTGTAATTCTCTATGCAATGTGTTTGGACGGTCAAGATTGGACCTCCTATGTTGTAAACCTAAGATGCTTAGGGTTTAGGGTTTATGCTATCGACCTATCTGATTGTCTATAAGGTCGATGTTGTTTGTTAGTGTAAAGTTGTTGGCAAATGTTGTGTGTGTATTCGAGTGATGAGATACTTGCTAGACCAGTAAGAGGAAAATTATAGAGTGTGATTGCAGAGTAGAGGGACTGAAAAGGATCTGCCTTGGCATGTACTATTGTTATCAGATCAGAAGTTTTTCTTATTGTCTTCTAATCATTTCAACAGATGGAAAATACCTTTGTCGGGTAGCTTTAATAGGCTTGTTGTAAAACCTATAACCAGGTGACTCAAGATCATTGAGTTCTTCAAATCCTCTAGCGTGGTAACCTCTAATAGGGTTTCAACCTTTAACAGGTTATATAGCCATCCCTTAATTGGGTGATCTCTAACAAGATCGGTTCCCAATATAATCTTATTGTATAGTCTTTAACCGGACTAGGCTCTTAACAGGGCAAGCTTCAAAAGAGATCAAAAACAAGCTTGTGGGTGTTCATCCCCACTGTGGTTTTTCCCATTTGGGTTTCCATGTGAAAAATTTGTGTGTTATATGTTATGCATTTTTCATGTGATGTTTATGTATTATTTGGTTGAATGATTATGCATGCAAAATTTATAGGTTATGGTATTATTGGTATACCACATGCATATGTTTATGGGTGAAGTTGATATCAAGTATTGAATGTATTTGAAGTGTTCAGACTTATAAGTTTATGGTATCTGATGGCTTACTATATTTAACCGGTATTGCTATAGTTAAGTTCAGTGATGGTGACAACCAGTTGGTACTGTGTTAACCAGATAAGTTGTGAAGAAAGTTTTTGCCTGTACTGATTCACCCCCCCTCTCAATACCAGTTAGGGTATCTGTTGTTCATCATTATTCACTAGTCCTGTTCTTCCTTTCCACCAAACCATTTTACTATGGTGTCCAAGGAGTAGAGTATTGCCTTCTAATTCCATATTTTTCACAATAATCTTCAAATTCATTTGATGTGAACTCTCCACCCTTGTCTGATCTAATGCATTTTAATCTATACCCACTTTCATTTTCCACCATCTTCTGAAAGATATTGAATCTTTAAAATTCTTGTGATTTATTTTGTAGAAAGGTGACCCATGTCATTCTTGAGTAGTCATCAATGAAGAGCATAAAGTATCTTTCACCTGCAAGTGCTCTTGTTTGAGTTGGACCACATAGATTTGTATGCACAATTTCAAGTGGTCTTGAGGTGTTGTGCTCCTTTGTCCTGAAACTCACTTTAGTTTTCTTACCTCTTACACATTCATCACAAAATGTGTTTACCAACTTGATGATGAGTGGAATAATCCTCACACACTCCTTCTTGCTTATTGCAATTAAGCTATCAAAATTATGTGGCCTAATCTTCTATGCCACAACCAACTTTCATCTACTTGTCCTAACATACATTGGGAATCATAGCATTCCTTTAGATTATAAACGTTTCCATTTTTTCTCTTTCCTCTTGCTACAACTTTACCGATACTGTCTTTCTTTATTTGGAAATTGGTTGATTCAAAGGTGAATTTATAACCTTTGTCACACATCTAACTCACACTCAGCAAATTATGCTTTAGGCCTTCCACATAATATACATCATGTGCCTTCAGTTTTCCTTGAATTCTTAGAGTTCCTTTTCCCTTTACTTTGATGGAGGAATTGTCTCCAAATCTTACTAATCAACCATTCCAATCTTCAAGTTTAATGAATTTGTTTTTGTCACCAGTCATATGGTTTGAACAACCACTATCTACCACCCATAGATTTTTCCTTTCAACATGCAAGGCAGTCTGTACTATGAGACTTGATTCTACGTTTTCCTTTTCTTTCTCAACCCAAACTGGTTTGATTTCCTTCTTCTTGTCAGTTGCTATATTGAGCTCAGGTTCAGTTATCAACTCTTGATCTGGATTTGCGTTCATCTATTTGACCTTCCTATTTTTGCATAACTTTTCTATGTGTCCAAAATCTTGACAGTTATGACATCTTACATTTTTATTTAAGGGGACGTCCTTAAAATTATTGTAGGGTGCTGGTTTATTCTTCCTACAATCAAAACTATTATGACCATATCCATTGCACTGATAGTAGACAACATTCATATCCCAGAGTGCATTAAATGGATTTCTACTTTCATAACTCATAGAGGGATTATTGATTAATCTACAGTCAGCTATTCTGTGCCCAAATTTGTTACACCAGTAACAAGAACCATGAAATTTTGAAACATACTAGTTAGTTTGTCTTTGTCCTAAATGGAACTACCTCATTGGGGGTCTTCCCTTCATGTTGTTGAGTCTAGTGAATCCTTAACAGTCAATTCTTGCATTTCTCCTTGGGTGTGCATGTTGGTACAAGAAGTGTGGCCTCCGGTTCATTTGATGAATACTAAGAGGGGGGGTGAATTAGTATACAAAAAATTAATGAACTTAAACACTTAAGTAGTTTAGCAATCAACCGGTAAAATAGATTTACTACTAGACCGGTTAAAACAAATGCAAACCAAACAGAAAAAAAGACATTCACTCACAAGAGCACAATCACTATAACACAAGAGTTTTTGACGTGGAAACCCAAATGGGAAAAACCATGGTGAGCTGAGACTCACAAGTAACTATCTATAGAATAGAAACCAGACCGATTAAGGTCATACAATGTTCTGTACCATAATAGATCATGTTAGGAATCTCAATCTCTGTTAGGAGATAAGTCTAATTAAAGACTACTTTGTGAGAGGGTTTTAGATCCATAGTTATGAACCACCTTGTTAGAGGATTTACAAAGGCTTTTCTGGGCCTACCTGGTTAGGGGTTTCAGACTTGTCAAAGATGTAAGTAATCAACAAGTGATTGATCTAAATACTAGCACAATATGCTTGGTTAGATCCTTGATAGCTCATTGTTAATGCATTTTAGCATTACTTCAATCTTCAGTATATCCACACTCTATTACTTCAGACAGACTATATCTTCTCTACTATGATCGCACATACAAAAACCTCATTAATCACCTTAAACCCTAACAACTCCTAAAACCCTAGACATGATTTCCTTAAAAAGGAATCTAATTTCATGTCAGTCCAATAGGATTACATTGCAAGTTCCTAGGTTCATTGTATCTAGACATATTTGGTAACATGCCACAAAATCACCGCCAAAATGTCGGTGGATGGTAACTCATCACAAAACTACTGGCTGGTAACTCATCGTAGAGTAATACCAGTTCATACATTTTACCGATTACCGGTTCACATATTTTACCGATTATAGGTTTGTCAAAATGAAGACTAGGAAAAATGATAACAACCGCTTTGTTTCTTTGTTATACTTGAGATCCTTGAACTTCTTGAGGTCTTCATACTGCTTGAGATCGGTAAACACTTTCTGCAAAACACTGATAGTCTAAAGACTAAAATACCTAATACCGGTTGGAACAAATACCGGTTGAGTGTAACTCATATATACAAAAAGTGATCTCAAAGCAAGTGTGTGTCCATCAATGACAATCACAACAACATCATCAAAAATGCCAACAGTTTGTATGTTGGTACAAGAAGTGTGGCCTCCAGTTCATTTCTGTATACCGATTTGAGTGGCGATTTCCAACAACATCTGCATATGTCTTTTTTATGGTATCCTTGCCTACAGTGAATGTCTTCTTTTCTTCACCTTTAATTGAAGAGGTGAACATTATTTCTTTGTCCGATTTGTTATCACTGATTAAAAATGGGCTTTTCTTTTCCCATGATTGGCTATGATTTGTTGATTTTTTGAATAGGGTGCAGTTTCAAATGCTTCAGTTTTGTTTTTGACCTCAAGGGTTTAAGGGTTTTTGATTTTAGATCCTCTTGTGTTGTTTTAAACCCTCTGGTTTCTAATATTTCATTACTTTATTCACTTAAGTAATGGGTCATGGGGTCGTAGGAAGTGTCCCCCCTTGTTGTTTGCCTAGGCGGTCATGTTAATTAATCAAAAAATTTATGCCTCATATATTTTTCTCCTAAAGCTGTCGGGCCCAGTAACTGGTGTGCATCTCGCGGGTGGATCCACGGCTTGCATTATTTCGCTAGGCGAAGTTGTGCATAATTTAAAACCAGTGAAGTTGCGAAAATGACATGGCATGCCACATAGACGGTCCATCTGGTTGATGATAGCGAGTAAAATGGTGGCACATGGCACAAGTCACAACAGTCAGCGGGTCAGGATTAAAGGCTAAAAGGCGGGCCCCAGAGGTGAGTTAGGTTGCAGTCAGGAGATGACCTGGTGGGTACAGCTGTCAAGAGTTTGTTGGGGCCCTGTGGTTTTTTTTCAGCATATAACAAAGTGACATATCAGTGCTACAGATGATTAGACACTAGGTGTTCATAGTGAGGCAGTGGGCCCACCCCTCCCAAAAGCCTTTTCAGATGATTAAAAGTCGATCAACTTAAGAGATGATCCGACGGCCCATGCTATTTCGCAAGGATAAGATGCTCATTCTTTATACCCCGCGAAATAGTGAGAGTGTATGAGAGCCATCCACATGTCATGATGGTGGCCTTGGAGGATATAGCTATTTAAGAGTTTGTTGGGGGCCCGTGGTTTTCTCTCAGCAAATGAAAAAGTGACAAGTCAACTCCGAAGGTGACTAGACGCCAGGTGTTCATAGTGAGTCAGTGGGCCCACCCCTCCCGAAAGCCTTTTAAAATGATTAAAAGTTGATCAACTTAAGAGATGATCCGACAACCCACACTATTTTGCAAGGGTAAGATGCTCATTCTTTATACCCCATGAAATAGCGAGAGTGAATGAGAGCCGTCCACGTGTCCGGCGACACGTGGTCTAAGAAGAAAGTGTGGGCCCGCTAAGGTGGAACCGGCGGTATAAAGGAAAGACATGCGGCCAGCATTAAGTCAAATGCGAAGGAAATTTCAAGGCCAATGGTTGGGTGCCATGTGGTATCCTATAGCCAATAGAGAAGCGGGACCTAGCACGGAGCCAAAAATGTTAGTTAATCTAACACTTGATCAAGTTTCTTTTGATCGGACGGTTGACACTATTTCATAGGACTAAGCTGCCCAATAGTTATGCTTCGTGAAGTTGTGAAAGAGCAAAATGAAACACTTGCAGGAACGTTGTGACCCGTTGAAGCGAAAAATATGAATTCTTGTATGAATTCAATTTTGAAGGGACGGTCAAAGCATGTGGAATCAATGTTGTAGTTAAGGCCTTGAGTACAATATTTGATTCCCTATCAACCGAGTGAAGATATATTTTAAAGAATTTTGCAGAAGAGCGGATGCAGAGTTATTTTCTTCAGGTACAGAGCAAGTTGGTTCAGTTGCAGAGCAAATTCCTTCAAGTGAAGAACAGGTTCTCTTGTATTCTTGTGTAGCAATTCCTGTGTAGTGTTTTAGATAAGATAATTGATTCGTCACAGAATTGTTTAAGAGTGGTATTCATTTCTTACATTTTCAAAATGGCTCCTAAAAGAGAATTTTTTGTTCAAGTTAACTATTCAGAAAGGAGTGTCTGTGATGATTTTTTAGAACAGTTGACATTGTCAACTAATCAGGCATCAAAGGCAAAAGAATTAGTGCCCAAGGCTCCCCGTTTAAAGATAGGAGAAGGATTATATGACAAGGGTAACTGGTTGAGAGACCCACAGGTTGGATTGTCTAGGTTGGGGTTGTTTAAAGTTGGATTCAGAATGAGAAATTCTCCTGCCCCACAAAACAATATCTGGGAATTAGATGTCGGGAAATTAGTAGTCCCAAGGGTATTTATGGACATAGATCTATTGACCCAAATTACATTCAACTATGATCCAGTCACAAGAAGCATTCAGGATATAAATGGGAAAACCGTTGTTGAGATTAATGCTAAAGAATTCAGGAAAGCTTTTGGGCTTAATGAGTTCACCAATTTTCTAGAACCTATAAATTTCACATCATTAGCCCAAATTTACGGTGCATAGAGGAGTCATCTCAAGAACGAGCCTCTCAAGGAGTTTTTTGTGAAGATAGGAGGGTTAACAGTTGTTGGACCCAACACACAAGAGCCCTTTTCATTAAGTATGTTCACCCTGAGGGCTAAAGGAATATATTGGGCACTTTGCCAAGTTTTGGGAGAAGATGCTGAAGTAAATATGCCAAATCATTACGTGTTAATGATTGCTCAAATTTTGAGTCCTTCTCTTGCAATTACATTTGATTATGCCTCTTTCATTGTTGATGCTATTCATGGAGGGTTAACAAGAATCAAGAATGGAAAGGTGGATAGACCTTTCGGATGGTACTCACTCTTGATGCATCTTTTTCTCTTCAAAGGTGGTGACTACTTTGCTAGTGGACTAGACCTTATTAAGGAGAAAGAAGGAGAAAAAATGTCGGTACAATTATGGAGTACTGTGTTGTCATGCGATAGAGAGGATACCAGTTTTTTGAAGTTTTATAAATATTTTGCATCCAAGATAAGGACTCTCCTCTACTCTGAGAACCCAAGAATCCCCAAAGTTCTTCTGGAATTCATAAGACCAAAAGAATTCGCAGAGAACATAAAAATTGTTCATAACTGGGGTGACATTTACTTGTATCCAGTCTTAATAGTTTTTAGAGTGTTTGGTTTCAGAGGCACCCCATTTTTGCTACCTTACCAGGTCCATCTCAAAGTAGGAATTGTAGAGATCCTTAGACAGATTGGTGGTTTACAAGAGGCAGAGTTGACAAGTAGGGGTAAAGGGACTATTTTCCCTGTAGCTACCATAGCCCACCAATTTGTAATAACAAAGGGAGGTTGGAATTTCTTTGAGGATTTCCTCAAGCCTTATCATTTGTCCACTGCAGTGTCCAGGTGTGCTGATCCGAAAGACTTCTTCAACGGTATGTTTAGAAAGAAGGTAGCATGTAGAGGTAGGCCTCATCAATTCCAGTTTCTTGAAGACCTCATCAGAAATGAGTTTGATCTAGATGAGTAGGAGCTAAGGAAAGAGAAGTGGGTGGCTTATAAGAAAGCCTTGGATTTTGTGCATCAGTTTGATGCCAGCTATGACCCATTGTCTAGCTTTTTCCCACTGGAGGAGAAAATAAAGTTTTTGATTGTTTGCTTTAAAGATGTGATGCAGACACTGAAGGAGAAGAGGGAAGCTGTAATCAAGAGCAACCCTGAGAAGGAAAGAATGATCCTAAGTAGGTCAGCTTCTAGCAAAGCAATCCCTCCTGGTGATTATACACTACATAAGAAATCCAATTATAGTGTGTTGATGCCTACAACAGGGGAGCCCTCTACCTCCAAAGGAAAGAGGAAGATACAAGATGTCATTGACATCTAAGAAAGCCCAAAGAAGCAAAGGGTGGGGAAATAAGTACAATCAGATACACCTTTGTATTCCCCATCCCAATCCTCTATCCATATAGGAAATGAGCAAGCAGCAGCTAAGCAACTCCTACAGTTAGGTAGTCTAGGGGAAATTGCATACACTTATGATGAAGTGGAGGAAGGAATGCTAGAAGAACCCATTGTTACTGAAATGGATATCACTACCACTGAACTCAAAGGGCAGGAGTGGGATCCTGAGATAAAGCAGGCAAGTAGTGCCTTTTTAGGTAATAACAATTTTGTCACATTAGAAGCATTTATGCAGTTTATATGGAAACAACACATAGATAAATATAATGCTAGATGTGAAAAGAGAAAGGCTGAGTAGCCCAATAAAGATCTAGCCCTAGTGGAAGAGGAAATAAAGTAAGAGATGATGGAAGAATTCAAAACCATCACCCCTGAGAAAGGAAGAGATATGGTCGCATAAGCTGGAGTGCTTATCTTACCCGAATGGGATATAGTAGACACCCTGGTATTAGATGCAGTGAGAAAAGAGACTAAACCTGTGGAGGGGATTACTTTCAATAAGGATAATGTTGTACTTGTCATGTGGTCTCTCAAGAGAAATGAGAGTAAGAAAAGAAAAGATACCTTAGGGCCAAGTTACCTTGGTGGGATGATGGTGAAGAGAGTGCAGAGTATAGGGGTAGTGGAGGCTACTAGCACTATGTTAGAGACTGCTAAATTTAGTGTTACAGTAGCAGAGAAGGAAGCCAAAGAGAAAGAGACCCTCGAAGTTAAGTTGGAAATAGTGTTGAAGGCCTATAACAATGCCAAGGAGGAGGTAAGAGGTAAGGATAGCATCATTGTCAAGCTGCAGAGCTAGTTGACTGGACAATACCATCAAGGTGAGTCTTCAACACTGATTATCTCCTCTTCTCCTACAAGACCTCCACCTACTAGCCCTATCATTGAGTTTCCACCATCTCCAGCACCCTCCAGCTCTCAAATGATTGAAATCACTCCCCAAGAACTAGAAAACTTGAAACAGGCTCAGGCCTTATATGCAAAGAAGTATGAGGAGAGAGTAAGGGCTACAATTTCTAGTTTTGCAAATACAATAAATGCCTCATTTCTCTACAACAATGTAGGTAAAATTATGGATATATGGAATGAGCTCAGGAGAGACAAGGCCATTTTGACACCTATTTTTGATAAATGGAGGCCTAGGGAGCAAGATTTAGAGTTTATGTGTGTATCCTATGATGAGGCAAGGGCCAATCCCATCATCAAATCCACTTCTGATGTCGCTAAAGTCTTAGTACAATTAGCAGCAGAGGTGGATAATGTGGATAGGAAGGTTAGTTTGTGCAAAAAGGAGTACACTGGCAATTTTTTGAGTTGCTCCCAAGAGTTTTTGCTAGCCTGGATCAATTAAAGGACAAACAAATGTAGCTTAAGGAGATAGAAGCTAAATTGTCAGCAAGAGTTAAAGGAATTATTGATCTAGATGATGCTTCTTTCTTTGTTTTGACAATACAAGA